>NW_005843284.1:199187-202817 GCF_000455745.1 Alligator sinensis
GATGGCAGTGTCCTCCCTGTATGAGGCATGCAGGGAGTACTTGAGGGAAGAGCTGTGGAAGGCAGGGTGGCAGGTAGTTTTGCACTTCACCTTGGACATCTGGAGTTGCCAAGGTGGAGATCATGCCTATCTCTTCCTCATACAGCACTGGTGTGATCAGTCAGGGCATCAGTGAGCTCTCCTTCAAGTGGAGGTGATGGATAGGTCCCACACAATAAAGGAGCTCATCCTGCCCAATTGAAACACCCCTGCACCATGAGGTTCATGGCCACTGACAATGGGGCCAATATGGTCAAGGTGGTTCATGATGCCAACATCAGAACAGATGCTACCACTATTTGAAGCCAAGAATACAGCCTACCTGAAACACAACCAGAATTCAGTAGGGTGTTCCAAGGCTAAGCTTAAGCATGCCAGGGCAATGCTATAGAAAACAGCCAGATGCTGCTCAGATCAGTACTAGACTAACCTATGTCAAGAGATATAGTTTGCCTCAGACACAAAAAACCTGAAAGTTATGTTGGATAGCCTGAAGAAAGCACTTGGCCTAACTGTGACTAAAGTTGCCTCCCTCAAGTCTCAAGATGGCAGAGTAAAAACCACTGACAAGAACTAGCAGATGTCACGTAGGATCTAATGTTACTTAGAGCTTTACTCCCATGAAACAGACATCTCAAAAGAGGCACTGGATCAACTTCTGATTCTACGTGTGATGGCACAGCTAGACAAAGAACCTATAGCTGAAGAAAGGCCATAGACTTTCTAGCGGTAGAAAAGCACCAGAAGAGGATGGCATCCTAGCTGAGGTTCTCAAGTGTGGAAAGGCTAGCTTGCTACCACATCTTCATCACCTCCTAGCGTGCTGCTGGAACGAAGATCAAGTACCCCAGGACATGCATGGCACTAGCATTGCTGTCTACAAGAACATGGGAGACAAGGGTGACTGCAACAACTATAGGGGCATTTCTCTCCTCAGTGTCACAGGCAGGGCTTCTGCCACAGTTATCTTGAAATGCCTGAAACAATTTCTTCACTGTGTCTACTCAGAATCATAGTGTGGATTCAGAGCAGGGAGATCAACAGTGGATATGATATTCTCCTTACACCAACTGCCAGAAAATTGAAGAGAACAAAATAAGCCACTATACATAGCATTTGTTGACCTTGTTGAGCCCCAGCTCAAGTCTGGGATCGTGCCTGGTATGCAAAAGCCAATAAAGATACCAGGGGTGAAAGTATAAAGATTTATTGCTAGCAATACAAGGTGCAAGCGGAATAA
Organism: Alligator sinensis; assembly: GCF_000455745.1. Lineage (NCBI taxonomy): Eukaryota > Metazoa > Chordata > Crocodylia > Alligatoridae > Alligator > Alligator sinensis. The sequence continues at coordinate 200,467 of NW_005843284.1, forward strand.
TTTCACGTAACAAGCACACAGATTCTTAATTCTAAGCATCTTTTATACAGGAGTATTGGACCTTCATAAGCATTCTTGTTTGCTAATTGGTTATAAGGGAGTGACGCAAGGAGTTCTTTACTGAGCATGTCTCTATACCTGTGTTTTAGCTATGTATCTCATTTCCATACATGTATGTTTCATTAGCATACTTTCTCCCCACCTAGGGGTGTGAATCTTAATATTTAAATCAGCTCTTTGCCCTACTCCACTAATTCTGTTTTTGTTTTCAAGCCTCCTTTATCTAAGACTGTCTTCTCCTTATCATTGCAATTGAGCATTAGTTACAGAACAGAGACTTTTGCTTGGGCTATGTGTAGTGGTTTCTAGGTCAAACCTAACATTTTCCCCCTCTGGAGCATTTTTAATTATTTTTATTATAATTGCTCCACTCAATTTGTTTCAACACAAACCTAGTATTCTCAGCTTTCTTCGTTTGTAAAATCATTTGATTCACCTTAGGTCTGAAGATAGATAAGACGACAGGTGAACATTGTATACATAGGATATTTGATTGGTCTTGTTACAAAGGATTCTTCTACCTTGGTTCAATTTGAAGCAATTATTAGTACAATTAACTATTAGGAAACATTCAGAAGCATTAGCTGTTGCCTGAACCCGTACGGAAAACATGTCTCTATTCTTCTCTTTTACAATAGTCCCCCACTTATATATATTCTGATATGTACTTTTCTTCTCTACATTCTTCAGCATAGTATAATTTTGTAAAATTTTTAAAGGGGTTGGTACTGCGATTAAGCATGAGGTAAAAACCAGGTGAGCATTGATCCCTCCCGCTAAGCAGAAGTCCGTTCTATTTAAAATTTCCCGGGCCAGATAAATCCAGACATTTTCCTGAGGGTCAAATTTTTGTTGTAAAAGGGTTTCCCCTCCTATAAGTAGGAGTGGACAGATCAGGGTGCCCCACAATAAAACCTTGAACAATTTCATAATAAGGCTTATAAAACTTAATCAAAGATTGTCAAATTATTCAAAGTTCCTTTCTTTTGAATAGGAATTTCAAGTCTCTTATTGGCTCCACCTTCCACTGTTCTCTGTCTCCGGTCCCGGAGTCTGCAGGGATTCCTTCTTGTTCTGGTCCAGCCACCGGCTTTAGGCGACTGGAATGTATCCAAGTCTTGATTCCTTCGAGCTTTGCGGCCGTCGGGGTCGTTAGAAGTACCCTATATGGGCCTTTCCATCTGGCTCGAAGTGGTTCCTCGTTCCAATCTTTCACAAGGACGTAACTCCCAGGTAATAATCGATTTCCCAGGGCAGGATACTGGTCCTGTGTCTGCAGCACGTCCCGTACCTGCTGATGGATGGAAGACAAAACAGAAACCAAGGACCATACATATTCTCTAATCATTCCCTCTCCTAAAACATGTAACTGTTGTTCAGTACCCATGGGCAGACTCAGAGGGTAAGGCTTACCATACATTATTTCAAACGGGCTTAATCCCAATTTAGAATGTGGTGCGACCCTTACTCGTAACAGGGCCAAGGGTAGGGCCTCTGGCCATTTGAGTCGAGCTTCTTGGCAAATCTTTGCAAGGTGTCTTTTTAAGGTCTGATTCATACGTTCCACCTTTCCACTGGACTGAGGTCTCCAAGGGGTGTGTAAATGCCAGCTGATTCCCAGGAACTCAGAAACCTTCTGAGTAATTTGTGCAATGAAATGTGGGCCATTGTCTGACCCTATTCCTTTTGGAAGTCCGAAGCGAGGTATGATTTCTCGTAGGAGTGTCTTGACTACCTCCCGGGCTTGGGCAGTCCGACATGGGAAGCACTCAACCCAATTAGAGAAAGTGTCCACAAAGACAAGGAGATATTTTATCTCTTGTTGCCGGGGCAACTCAGTAAAATCCACCTGCTATTCTTCTCCTGGCCCATTGCCTATTCTCTGATGTCCTGAAGTTTTTCTTCTCCCTCCTTATGGGTTATTTCTCTGGCAGACCTCACATGTCTCTGATACCTCCTTGGCAGCCTCTCTTAATCCCACTCTAGTTACATAGTAACTGATCCATCTTACCAGGGCCCTGGGTCCGTAGTGGGTACCATGATGAGTGCTCTTTACTACCACATGAACCCAGGCAGCTGGGATGATAATGCGGCCATCCCTTGCTACCAGCCACCCGTGCTCCCCCTTCTTTGCTTGAAACTCTTTTATCAATTGTTTGTCTCTCAGATTTGGCCTTGAAGAATAAACAGCTTCCAATGTTTGCAGGCAGTCATGTACAAGATCTGGTGTGTCAGCCATAGATGGCAGCAGTGTTGCTGGATTTACAGTGCGAAAAATGGCCAATTTTTTT
>NW_005843284.1:206693-214935 GCF_000455745.1 Alligator sinensis
AAGCAGGAAGAGCAGATGCCAGCAAGGAATCAGCTGTATCAGGAGGAGGAGGAGGAAGAGGAAGAGAATACGGTAAAGGCAGCAGAGGGGGAAGAGCCTCCGGCTCCGGACAGTCCAGGACAGGATTTACAGTTGGTTCAATGAAAGCCATCTCACTTCCCCGAACCCCCTCCCCCAATCCACATTCCTCCAAAACCTTTCTATTTCTACAAAGAGACATAAACGCTTGCGCATACATCAATTCCTCCCATTTACCATTCTGCCGGCAGAACAAAATCAATTGTAAGATAGTATTATAATTAACACTTCCCTCCGGAGGCCAATGTTCTTGATCATCTAGCTGATAGCGTGGCCACGCAGTTTCACAGAAGAATTTAGCTTTCTTCCTAGTCATAGGATCTCCACCAAACTCTGCCCAATGTCCCAATGCACAAGAGAGGGGGGTACATTTCCTAACCTTACTGTTAGTAGTACCCATCTCAGGGCTGCCTTCCCGGTCCTGACCGTCCGACTTACCTGGGATCCAGGGATCTGTTCTTAGTCCTCGTCCTCACAGGGGAAAAATCACTGGTCTTGGACTCGGGCCAGACAGAATACTTACAGAGATAATCCCAGGCAGGCGTGCTGACGGTAGGCCTTATGCCCTTTCTACCCTCTCACCCAGGTGCCTGTTATTGATACTTTCACTCTATGACTTTGCACCGTTAGGCTACTGCCGCCTCAGCAATCCAGCTCCCCCTGAAACAAAAGTCTCACCGGGAAAAGAGATCCCGGGGCGCGCCTGACATTTGATAAGGAAGAGCTGTGTCTGGTCGCCAGCTAGTCCGGGCAAAGTTATCTAAGGCAGTCCCATCTGGGGTGCCAAAAACTGTTGAGCCCCAGCTCAAGTCTGGGATCGTGCCCGGTATGCAAAAGCCAATAAAGATACCAGGGGTGAAAGTATAAAGATTTATTGCTAGCAATACAAGGTGCAAGCGGAATAATTTCACGTAACAAGCACACAGAGTCTTAATTATGAGCATCTTTTATACAGGAGTATTGGACCTTCATAAGCATTCTTGTTTGCTAATTGGTTATAAGGGAGTGACGCAAGGAGTTCTTTACTGAGCATGTCTCTATACCTGTGTTTTAGCTATGTATCTCATTTCCATACATGTATGTTTCATTGGCATACTTTCTCCCCACCTAGGGGTGTGAATCTTAATATTTAAATCAGCTCTTTGCCCTACTCCACTAATTCTGTTTTTGTTTTCAAGCCTCCTTTATCTAAGACTGTCTTCTCCTTATCATTGCAATTGAGCATTAGTTACAGAACAGAGACTTTTGCTTGGGCTATGTGTAGTGGTTTCTAGGTCAAACCTAACAACCTGATAAAAGCCTTCAGCACTATCAGTAGAGCACTTTTGTTCAAGGTCCTGGTAAAGATTGGATGCCCCCCAACATTACTCAGAGCTCCTTTCATGAAAACATGCAGGCCACAGTTCAGTTTGATGGATCAGTCTTTGCAAGTTTGAGATGAAGAGTGTGGAGTGAAACAGGGTTGTGTTCTGGCACCCACACTGTTTGAGATATTCTTTTCTATGCTGCTGCACTATGCTTTTAATGACTTGGAGGGATGCAGGATCAGATGGCAAACTCTACAAACTATCATATCTTAAGGCCAAGACAAAAAGTGAGGCACATACTTACTAGCGGGCTTCTTTTTGCTGGTGATGCTGCACTCACCACCCATGAGGAAGGCCAACCAGAAATACTCATGAATCACCTCTCCCATGCTTGCAGGATATTTTACCTGGCCATCAGCATCAAGAAGACTGTGGTCCTAGGACTGGGTGTCTGCCAGTCACTATTTATCATCCTTGATAACATACCTCTCGAAACTGTGAACATGTTCTGCTACCATGGATCCACAGTGAGCAACAACCTATCACTGGATGAAGAGCTAACATGTGTTCATTGGAGAAAGCAGCTGCAACTTTGAGTAAGCTCTCCATATGAGTCTGGAGCAATGCAAAACTCACAATCAGAACTAAGCTGCTTCTGTAAAAAGCTTACATCCTCAGTGTCCTTATGTATAGCAGTGGGAGATGGTCAACATCTCCAGAAGAGATGGTCAACATCATATCAAGAAGAGAAACTGAAAAGCTACCACTTACAGTGTTTACCATGCATCCTTGACATCAAATAGCAAGACAGAATCATGGACACAGAGGCCATCACCAAAGCCAACCTGCCAACCATCAATGCACTATTCAAACTGTGGCATCTAAGCCAACTTGGCCATCTTCATCGGATGGAATATGGGAACATCCCAAAGGGCTGCAATCCATCTTCTCAGCCGGAAGGTTTTAAGGTTTTTTTTTCTTGTTTACTTGTACTTGATTTGCCATTTGTTTTGTTTTTTTACTTTTGGTTTAGCCTCACACACCAAATGAGGCAGGCAGACCATGGCAGGTCAGCACCTTACTAGCTAGGGACTTCCCAGTTCAAGGTGATGCTCCCAAAGGACCGGCTTTTTACTCTACCATCTATATGGGCAAATTACAGGTGGGGAGAGAAGAATAGGGTGCCCAAAATTGTGCTTCAAAGATGTTGGCAAGCAGAACATAAAGGCTTTTAGAATTGACTCAAACCTTTGGGAGGCCATTCTAGGACAGAGGACAGAGTGGTCCTCCCTTCTGAATCATGGAGTCCAATATCATGACAAAAAATGGTCAGTCGACTTGTTCCAAAAACATGACCGAATGAAACAGCCTGTCAGTACAGGCTGTTTCCCTAATGCCATGTACTCCTGTGATGACTGTGGCAGGAACTGCAAATCTAACATGGGTCTTCACAGCCACAAGAGAAAAATACATCACCAAACAGTAGAATAGCCAAAATATCCACTGTCATTGCTGATGAGTGTGTGTCAAAAAACTCTGCAGATACAGATATAAGATGATTTTTACTATATAACTTTTAAATATTTTTTTAAAAAATAAAAACCAATTTAGATATTTCACTTACTACTGTGTCATGAACTCTGACATATGTTGATTTTTTTAATGGTACCACTATAAATTTATTTTTTTCCTTAATATTTCATCTTTGCCTGATACACAGAAATGAACAGAGTGCACATCTTGATTTCTTCTTATGTCAGATACCTGAAACTTGGTGTACTTGATTTTTGATAGTTTTAGGGTAAAAAAGCAGGAGACTGTACATGAAACTTGCTCAGTCGTGCCTGTATACTACTCTAAAAGCACCTTATGACAGTAATCCCTGTCTTCAAAGGATGAAGACTTATTACCACCAGCTGAAATGTAGTCAGATACAGAGGATAATTTAAATAGAATTGCACCTGTGATATATGTGATGTATTTATTGGACTATAAACCATATTAGGAGGTTACCTGATGTTGCTTGAATTATGCTATAAGCTGATACGCACTGGGTATGATGATGATGGTAATGATAATGAGGGCACTAACATACATTTTGGCATTATCAGAACATGAATCTATGTAATAACACTATACCTATGAGTGTCAACAAAATTTGGAGACTTCCTTTCCATACAAAGAACAAACCCTTTAATCTATTTATTTTGTTACTATGTTCTTTCTTAGGATGTTCCAAGAGAATACATATGCTATATGGGAAACATCATATTCATGTTTAGAGAAGGTAGATAGATATACATAACACTCTACCTCAGTGACAGTTCTTACAATATATCCTTTGGTAACTTCAATGATCCTTCTTTAGTTTTAGAGTTAGAGATATACTATGGATGTATATATCTCTTGTTCTCTACCACATAACATATGATAGCAATATTCATTGGGTACAGTACTTAACAATTCATTTTCCTTTTTGCAGCATGATGGAAGTAACTGTATAATCAACTACACAAACATATAATTACATTCTATTATCTGCAATTAGGTATCAGGAACATTTTAACAGCTCAATTTAGAGTTGATTAAAGAGCAATTTTAAAATACCAATAACATAAAAAAAAGTTGATTTACATTCTTGAAAAGAACAAAACTGACCTTAAATTTGTTTGTTTGTTTTTAACTATTATTAGAGATTTGATTTTTAGATAGGCATATTAAGTACTAAAACCACAGTTTAAAACTTGCAGTGAACTTTGTAGATGCATATGGGGTCTGGCTTCATGGATTTCATTACCAGATCAGGGTCAAAGATGGACAAACTCAGGTAACTTTGAGATACAGCCTCTCAAAAAGTATTATAAGCTTTCACAAGAAGGGACCACAATTCATTTTCACAAATCCACTATCTAAAAAACAGATCTTTCCCCATTAAGTTTAAATGTGGCTACCAAAGAAATATATTGGCGACAGCTAAACTTATATATATTTAAATGAAAGGTATTTTATTAAAGTATTTCTGGTATGAAGGGTATTAGCATCGTTCATAACAAAATAAACCATGCTACAAATTTACCGAGTCACTGTTATTATAGGGTATAGATGACTTGTGGAAAAGTAAAACAATTTAATCTGAAATAACTGAGTTTTACATTTTGCAGGATTCCAAAAGAAAAAAAAAAGATCATATAAAGAATTGGTCAAAATTTTTGGCCACTCAAAGGTAAAAAAAAAAACAACTAAGCAAGCCTTTAAAACTAACTACATTCTAAGTTAACAGGATGTGTGTTTACAGATGCCTATCACTAAATGAACTTTGGATGATATATAAATTGAGCAAATAGATTGTGCACTACCTTATCTAAAATAGGAAAGGGACTCTTAAATTTACAGCAAAAACTGACACGTCAAAGGCAGAGTGAAAAAAAGCATAAACTCAACTGAATTAAATTTATCTTTGTAAAAGAATAAAAGCCTTCTTTCCTAGTTAGACAAAAGCAAACTTCATCAGATGCTGCCAAAATGGCCACTTTTAGGTTTGCAGTTGTGTTTATGGGTCAGAATTAGAGTTCCAGCTCTTGAACCATATGATGGGAGTTGGAGAAATGTAAGAGGACTGTCTGTTACAAAAGCAGGCCAACGGGGTTTATGCAATATGTAAATAATGGCCCTGGCATATGTTACTTCTATCAAGCAACAGGCAATATTACTCAATAGAAACTGTCATACCATATATCCTGCTTCTTGTTCAAAGGACAAGTTACCCAGAAGGCACAAAGGTATCTTGGGAACTTGTTCTGTTAGTGATCACCAGCAAGAAGAGCTGGAAAGCTGCTGACGGGCTGAAAATTCCTCTCTGGAGCTGTGTTGAGAGTAAGAAGTCAGCCGGGCTCCTCCTGGGTGAAAAAGCTGCTCTCAACCCTTGTGCAGATGGGGTAGACCTGTGTAGAAGTGTGGGAGGATGGGATGGGACAGAAGTGGCTGGGCTCAAACTCTCCAGGGACCTTATGACGTACTTTTGTGTATATGCTTGTCCTGCCCACAGGTTTCTGAACAAACTTCCTCCCTCATCTCTGGGACACATATAGCAAGTCACTTGAATGTTTGTCTATGCCCTGGGTTTCACAGAGGTGCTAATGGCTTCTTAAACAAGCAGCCTTGAAGGCAGGTTGAAGAGAGAGAGGAGGCTCAGTGAGTCTTGACATCTGCTACCGCACCCTGTCCTAGCAGTTAAGAATGAGTCTGCTTACATTAAGGAGAGGGGAAGGGGGAGGGGTCAAGTAAGCAAGCAAGCAAGCAAGGGTGAATGCACAAGCAATCTACCCTGAGATGCTGGAGGACCTGGATAAATACTATCATCCTATGTGTAACATGCCACACATTCAGCTTAAAGCTTGACAGAAACTAGCTATAAAGATGGTCTACAGTTTTCAAGTAACATGTTTATAATTTATTGGTCATTTTTCACTCAGTGGCTATTTTTATTGTGATAATTACTTTGCACATGTAGCATGTCTAATTTTATTGTGCAATTAAATAATTAATTGCACAATAAGTATAACATGTGCCAGGGGCCTTTAGCTACACATATGACCTTAAAACCTGTGGTCTGTGTAGCATGTTGTTCAGAATGTTCAGCATAGCCTCTGCTAAGGCTTTGAAAGGTACTTATAGCCAAAATACTGAAAACATTTTGAGAAACAAAACCTTATGCTGGAGAATAATCCAGGGCAAGTATGGATAAACTTGCATAATCTTAACATCTTGTTTTGCTTTTTAACCTAAGCTAGCTTGTCTATCTATTTCCATGTATTTATCTTGAAATGAGCATTAGGTACTGAGCAATCTGCTTAAATTCAAAACATGTCACCATTCCTCAGATTCTTACTGGTATAATGGCAACATCAGGATGCATCAACCTCAGGTGGTGCATCTTCACAAGATGCATTAAAGCACATTAGCCTAAGTTAATGCTCATTACAGGTGCACATCTACATGTGTGCATCCTTAATGCACATTAACTTAGGATAATCATGTCTAAATTTGATAACTGAAAAAGCAGCTATCAAATTTAGGCATGATTAGTTAATGCTTATTAACGCGTGAGTAGACATGACCTGGCACTAATTTTAGTTCCAGGTCTCCCCTGCTGCTAGGGTATGGCCTGAGCCCATTCCCAGGTCACATCCAGGGGCTGGGGTGCTGGGAACTTTCCCTGTAGCCCTTTCCCCTAACCCCACCCTATGCCCCCCACTCTCAGCTTGAAGACCTAAAATATTCTAAATAGTTTTCCCCTTGTATATAGTTTTCCCCTTGTAAATGGGTTTTTTATTCTTGGTGGGTGAGGAGGGTGGTGGAAAGGCTCTGTTGGTTGAGAGGAGGAGGGGGTTCTGTTTGTTCAGAGGGAAAGGGAGAAAGGCTGGGGTTGGATGTTGTGAGGATAATAAAGCTTTTTTGTTTCACCCATGTGCATGTCCTGAGAGTGGTGCTGGGGGTGGTCTGGGGGTAGAGGGTGTATGCCCAAATAGTATTAATATTGTTACGTCAATTTGGAAGCAGATTGCTTGCTTTTTCCTGGCTTTTAGCATACTGAATTTTCGATGATTGCTTCATGATGTTGTAGGCTTACAATAATTTGTATAATCTTTTAATTCAGCATTCTAGTTTAAACTTGCACTTCATGCAAATACCCAGTATATTTCTATACTAGCAATGATGTCTGGTAACACATGCCCTATGTGGAAAACAAACATTCTTAGCATATAAGACTATAAGCTTCTGCTTCTCATTTGTATTTGTAAATTACATGGCTGTTTTGTAAGAAACACTGGAAATAAGCATTATTAAACATTTTAAATAACCACAATCTCCTAGACTTGCCAGATTAAAAAACAAAAAACACACATTATATATATTTAATGTGTGTATATATACACACACACACACATACACACATTATATATATTTAATGTGTGTATATATACACACACATATATACACACACATATATACACACACATATATACACACACATATATACACACACATATATACACACACATATATACACACACATATATACACACACATATATACACACACATATATACACACACATATATACACACACATATATACACACACATATATACACACACATATATACACACACATATATACACACACATATATACACACACATATATACACACACATATATACACACACATATATACACACACATATATACACACACATATATACACACACATATATACACACACATATATACACACACATATATACACACACATATATACACACACATATATACACACACATATATACACACACATATATACACACACATATATACACACACATATATACACACACATATATACACACACATATATACACACACATATATACACACACATATATACACACACATATATACACACACATATATACACACACATATATACACACACATATATACACACACACTATATACACATATATATACATATATATATACACATACAAACACACACATTATATATACATATATATATACACATACACACACACACATTATATATACATATGCATATATACATACACATATATACACACACACATTATTATATATACATATATATACACACACACTATATACACACACACACATTATATATACACATATATACACACACACATATATACACACACACATTATATATACACATATATACACACACACATATATACACACACACATTATATATACACATATATACACACACACATATATACACACACACATTATATATACACATATATACACACACACA
>NW_005843284.1:215035-218994 GCF_000455745.1 Alligator sinensis
ACACACACTATATATACACATACACACATTATATACACACACACATACACACACATATACACACACATTATACACACACACACACAAACACATATACACACACATATATACACACACACATATATACACACACACATAAACACACATACACACACACACATATTCACACACACTATATGTACACACATATACACACACAAATTATATACACGCACACATTATATATACATATATATACATACACACATATGTACACACACATATATACATACACATATATAGATATATGTATACACACATTATACACACACACTATATATACATATATATACATACACACATATGTACACACACATATATACATACACATATATAGATATATGTATACACACATTATACACACACACTATATATACATATATATACATACACACATATGTACACACACATATATACATACACATATATAGATATATGTATACACACATTATACACACACACTATATATACATATATATACATACACACATATGTACACACACATATATACATACACATATATAGATATATGTATACACACATTATACACACACACTATATATACATATATATACATACACACATATGTACACACACATATATACATACACATATATAGATATATGTATACACACATTATACACACACACTATATATACATATATATACATACACACATATGTACACACACATATATACATACACATATATAGATATATGTATACACACATTATACACACACACTATATATACATATATATACATACACACATATGTACACACACATATATACATACACATATATAGATATATGTATACACACATTATACACACACACTATATATACATATATATACATACACACATATGTACACACACATATATACATACACATATATAGATATATGTATACACACATTATACACACACACTATATATACATATATATACATACACACATATGTACACACACATATATACATACACATATATAGATATATGTATACACACATTATACACACACACTATATATACATATATATACATACACACATATGTACACACACATATATACATACACATATATAGATATATGTATACACACATTATACACACACACTATATATACATATATATACATACACACATATGTACACACACATATATACATACACATATATAGATATATGTATACACACATTATACACACACACTATATATACATATATATACATACACACATATGTACACACACATATATACATACACATATATAGATATATGTATACACACATTATACACACACACTATATATACATATATATACATACACACATATGTACACACACATATATACATACACATATATAGATATATGTATACACACATTATACACACACACTATATATACATATATATACATACACACATATGTACACACACATATATACATACACATATATAGATATATGTATACACACATTATACACACACACTATATATACATATATATACATACACACATATGTACACACACATATATACATACACATATATAGATATATGTATACACACATTATACACACACACTATATATACATATATATACATACACACATATGTACACACACATATATACATACACATATATAGATATATGTATACACACATTATACACACACACTATATATACATATATATACATACACACATATGTACACACACATATATACATACACATATATAGATATATGTATACACACATTATACACACACACTATATATACATATATATACATACACACATATGTACACACACATATATACATACACATATATAGATATATGTATACACACATTATACACACACACTATATATACATATATATACATACACACATATGTACACACACATATATACATACACATATATAGATATATGTATACACACATTATACACACACACTATATATACATATATATACATACACACATATGTACACACACATATATACATACACATATATAGATATATGTATACACACATTATACACACACACTATATATACATATATATACATACACACATATGTACACACACATATATACATACACATATATAGATATATGTATACACACATTATACACACACACTATATATACATATATATACATACACACATATGTACACACACATATATACATACACATATATAGATATATGTATACACACATTATACACACACACTATATATACATATATATACATACACACATATGTACACACACATATATACATACACATATATAGATATATGTATACACACATTATACACACACACTATATATACATATATATACATACACACATATGTACACACACATATATACATACACATATATAGATATATGTATACACACATTATACACACACACTATATATACATATATATACATACACACATATGTACACACACATATATACATACACATATATAGATATATGTATACACACATTATACACACACACTATATATACATATATATACATACACACATATGTACACACACATATATACATACACATATATAGATATATGTATACACACATTATACACACACACTATATATACATATATATACATACACACATATGTACACACACATATATACATACACATATATAGATATATGTATACACACATTATACACACACACTATATATACATATATATACATACACACATATGTACACACACATATATACATACACATATATAGATATATGTATACACACATTATACACACACACTATATATACATATATATACATACACACATATGTACACACACATATATACATACACATATATAGATATATGTATACACACATTATACACACACACTATATATACATATATATACATACACACATATGTACACACACATATATACATACACATATATAGATATATGTATACACACATTATACACACACACTATATATACATATATATACATACACACATATGTACACACACATATATACATACACATATATAGATATATGTATACACACATTATACACACACACTATATATACATATATATACATACACACATATGTACACACACATATATACATACACATATATAGATATATGTATACACACATTATACACACACACTATATATACATATATATACATACACACATATGTACACACACATATATACATACACATATATAGATATATGTATACACACATTATACACACACACTATATATACATATATATACATACACACATATGTACACACACATATATACATACACATATATAGATATATGTATACACACATTATACACACACACTATATATACATATATATACATACACACATATGTACACACACATATATACATACACATATATAGATATATGTATACACACATTATACACACACACTATATATACATATATATACATACACACATATGTACACACACATATATACATACACATATATAGATATATGTATACACACATTATACACACACACTATATATACATATATATACATACACACATATGTACACACACATATATACATACACATATATAGATATATGTATACACACATTATACACACACACTATATATACATATATATACATACACACATATGTACACACACATATATACATACACATATATAAATATATGTATACACACATTATACACACACACACTATATATACATATATATACACACACACGTTATACACACACACACTATATATACATACACACACACACACTATACACACACACACACTATATATATACATATATATACAAACACACATACACACAGATTATATACACACACACATTATATATACATATATATACACA
>NW_005843284.1:221687-221921 GCF_000455745.1 Alligator sinensis
TTAAAAAAATAGATAAATATATACACAGACAAACTATATGCAAACATACACATTATATATACACACAAACATATATATATATACACACACACTATATGTACATACACATTATATACACACACACGCACACTATATGTACACACACTATATATACACACACAGTATATGTACACACACATTATATACACACATATATATATACACACACAGTATATACACTTATATATATACACA
>NW_005843284.1:223457-226165 GCF_000455745.1 Alligator sinensis
ATATACACACATATACACACACACTATATATACACATACACACATTATATATACAAACACATATACATACACTATATATTCACATACACACAATATATATACACACACAAAAATATACACACACTATATATACACATATATACATATACACAAACACATAAATATATATATATACACACTATATATACACATATATACATATATATATACACTCACACTATATATACATATGTATACATACACATATACACACACATTATATATACATATATATATACACACACATTATATATTCATATACACACACATTATATATACATACACACACATACACACACGCATTATATACACACACACATACACACACATTATACACACACATATATACACACATATTATACACACGCACAGACAGACATTATATATACACACACACACATATACACACACACACATATATACACATTATGTATACACACACTATATACACACACACACACACATTATATATACACACACACATACACACACTATATATACACATACACACATAATATATACACACACACACACACTATATATACACATACACACACATTATATATACACACATATACACACACACATACACACATATACTCACACATTACATAGACACTCACATTATATATACACATATATTATACACACACACAGACACACATTATATATACACACATATACACACACACATACACACATATACTCACACATTACATAGACACTCACATTATATATACACATATATTATACACACACACAGACACACATTATATATACACACATATACACACACACATACACACATATACTCACACATTACATAGACACTCACATTATATATACACATATATTATACACACACACACATAGACACACATTATATATACACACATATACACACACACATATACACATATATACACACACATATACACACACACACACTTTATAAGTACACACTATATATACAATAACACACACTATATATACATATACACACACACACATTATAAGTACACAAACATATACACACACACATTATATATACATATATATATACACACACATTATATGTACACACACATTATATATACATATATATACATACACACACACATATATATACACACACACACATTATATGTACACACACACACATATATATACATACACACACATTATATACACACACACATTATATATATACATACACACACATTATATACACACACACATTATATATATACATACACACACATTATATACACACACACATTATATATATACATACACACACATTATATACACACACACATTATATATATACATACACACACATTATATACACACACACATTATATATATACATACACACACATTATATACACACACACATTATATATATACATATATATACACACACACTATATATACACATATATACAAACATATACACACACATTATATATACTTATATATATACACATATACACACACTCATTATATACACATACACACACATTATATATACATATATATATACACATATACACACACACTCATTATATACACATATACACACACATTATATATACATATATATACACATATACACACACACTCATTATATACACATATACACACACATTATATATACATATATATACACATATACACACACACTCATTATATACACATATACACACACATTATATATACATATATATACACATATACACACACACTCATTATATACACATATACACACACATTATATATACATATATATACACATATACACACACACTCATTATATACACATATACACACACATTATATATACATATATATACACATATACACACACACTCATTATATACACATATACACACACATTATATATACATATATATACACATATACACACACACTCATTATATACACATATACACACACATTATATATACATATATATACACATATACACACACACTCATTATATACACATATACACACACATTATATATACATATATATACACATATACACACACACTCATTATATACACATATACACACACATTATATATACATATATATACATATACACACACATTATATATATACATATACACACACTACACACACACATTATATACACACAAACGATATACACACACACACATTATATATACACATATATTATACACACACACAGACACACATTATATATACACACATATACACACACACATACACACATATACTCACACATTACATAGACACTCACATTATATATACACATATATTATACACACACACAGACACACATTATATATACACACATATACACACACACATATACACATATATACACACACATATACACACACACATTATATACACACACATATACACACACACATATATATACACACATTGTATACACAAACATGCACACATATATACACACACACATTATATACACACACACACAATATGTACACACACATTATATATACATATATATAGACACACTATATATACATACACACACATTATATGTACACACCCACATATATATACATACACACATTATATGTACACACATTATATATACATCTATGTATACACAAACATTATATACACACACATTATATATACATA
>NW_005843285.1:0-9226 GCF_000455745.1 Alligator sinensis
GAGCTTTCCCCAGCATGAGACGGGAACAGCTGGACATGACTTGAAAATCCCAGGAGACTTCAGCGCTCCTGCAGTGGGAAAACGTATTGGCACCTTAGCATCCCCCTGCTTGGGTACAGCTGTGGGGGTCACTCACAAGAAGTCAGGGATTCTGTTGCCAAGAGTATTCAGATGCTGTTTGGCCAACCGGATCTGTGCAGGGTCTGTGTTCATTAGATTCTTGCAGAGCTTTTGCTCCTGCCATTGGCTTCAAGCTGGCCCCGGCCTGTCCGTCCTTTCTAATAAACTCTCCAAGCCAATGCCTGGCAGAAGCACTAGTCTCGCACAGGTATTCAGGAGTCTGGGGTGATACACCCGTAACACCCTCGTACCATGGTGCTACAGGCTTATCTGAGACTCCTGCGTACGCGGTTCTGGCCTCCAGGTGACACACAGTCATTTGTGTACTGAGGCCTGTATTGCTCAGGTATAGGGAGCTGATGTTTTCTGTAGCCAGCAGGATCAAGCGCTGGGAGGCTAACACTGGTTTCTGACCATGCTCCTCTGCTTGATTGTACCTTCTGAGGCCTTAGGATCTGATCCCCCTCTGGGAACATCCTGAATGCAGATGCACATTCAGACTGCGGAGGAAGGGGATTACTGCTTGAAGTGCCTTTAGTCCTCTAGAGAGACTTCCTGCCCACAAACTGCTTTTTCATGCCTAATGCATGTGCTGGTGAGGGGAGGAATTGGTCTGCTGGCTCTTTCGTAGCCATAAAGCAGTCCTGGACACGTGGGACCTGTCTGGCAGGACAGCTCCTCTGGGCAAGGAGCACTGTTGCAGGTCAGCAGATGCCCTGGCTCGCAGCCAGGCTGCCATTTTCATTGCAGAGCTGCCCCAGGGGATGTCCTCGGTGTACAGTTGTGCAGGATCTGAACAGAGATTTTTTTCCCCCCCTACAGCTGTAGCTTAATAAAGCTTAGACTGACCTGCTTCACAAAAAACGCAGAGTACAAGTGGTTTTTCCGCGACAATTCTTGGTGCCGTGACTCGGATCCACAACACGGATTGAGGGGAGAGAACCGCAGGCTGCCCCCTCCAAACCTCGAGGCGCCAAACTTGAGAGGTAAGAGACCTAATTCAAAATCTCTATTGGGGTTTCAGAGGAGGACTGCCTGTAGGCTCCCACCTTGGCCGTGGTAACTGGATCCGAACCTTGTTAATACAGGTCAGTCTGAACCTTACTGCCGGCTAAAATTTTGTCTGGTAAAATTCTCTTTTATGTCTGGAAACGTACATTTTATATGAGGAAATTGTTTTGAGGTATTTTCACCCAGCAGCACATCGGGCTTGTAGTTAATTAACTAAGGTGGTGTGAAAGGGGAGGTCTGATTGAATGCATGAGTGCGCGTGTATGAGTATTTAGAAAACAATGAGCCACTGACCAGGTCTGGGACTAAAGCTGGACCTAGCCGCCCCGATACTGCCTAAATAGGCAGTGTCGAAAGCAAGGGGGCCCAGCTGGAACCTCGTGACCCGGTGGACAGGTGTCTGAGTGATTCTGTCTTTCCCAAACCCTCTGTCCCAGTAGCTTTCCCAGTAGCTTATGCTAAGGGCAGGAGTGAAAGGATCCCTTCTGTGTCTCCCTCCCCATTTCCATTCTATGAGCCAGTGTCGGGTCAGAAGCCTTATGTCTGGGCAGTGAAAACTGCGGGGCAGGGCACTGAGCAGCCCGGACATCCTAAATAAGCCTTTCCTACGTGTGATTGAGTATGGGAACCGGTCAGGCCAAACCAGTTTCCTCCCAAAGGGACCCCGGCATATTATATGTACACCCACTACTCTCCGAAAACCTGTAATTATTTGGATAAGTGGAATTGGTATACCAGGGATGATACAGTGAAGCAGTTTCCACTAGAAGGAACTTTTGATCAGGATAAGATAGCACTTAAGAGGGGCTTTAGAGTCCCAAGGACCCAAGGTCCCGCAGAATCAGTGGGACGTATTTTTTGACTGGTATGATAAAATGTCCAAGTGATGAACGGAGTCTCACACCCGGAGTTTAAAAGATTCTCAGGATAAATTGAAACAGCAATTGAAAGCTGCTCGGGAGAAATTGGCTGCTCCCCCAAATTATACGCCAGCTGCTACTTCAATGTATCCAGCTCTGCCTGGGGCGCCCCCTTTACAGGAACCGGCAGAAGATGTCCTTGATCTCTGTGCAAATCCAGCCCTTCTGAGACCCCCTGCCTGCTCCCCCACACAGCATCCACCCGGGCAACAGGCTACAATCCCGGCGAGCTCCTCATCTCAACAGGCTACAATCCCAGCAAGCTCCCCATCCTCGGTAATCTCTTCTATTGATGTTTCTAGTCCAGGCTCGTCTTCCACTTCCACCATCATTCAATCACCAACAGACTGGGGTACGACCACTGGGTCTGTTATCCTCACTCAACCTACAAGCACAAGAATGGAGGAAAAATTCTCCCCTATGCTTCTCAGACCCCAGAAAAATTTAACTCTTCCAAGCTACCCTTTAAGACAGGTGCCGTGACTTGGCTCAGATGGACAGAATGTAATCACCGTGCATGCACCATGGACACCAGGTACTGATAAAACTTCAGTTTACTATCAAGAAAGGATTTAGCTTAGAAAGATCAATAGTTTACTAGACCAGAGATCCTCCCCCTCCACCATCAAGGCAGTCTTAGAGGTCTACTTGATGGACTTTGACCCATGCAGCAAAAAGACATTTCAAAAGGCCTAGAACAGAGACCAGATGCAAGACATTGAGCTGGGAGCACATCTCAGCAGTACCTTAAGAAAAACTTCTAGACCTGTGCAAAGCGGCTAGTATTTGCTTTGGATTTGGGTTTGGCCGATTCAGGGGACAGCGATTCGGTGATTCAAATCACTGTCCCAATTTGATTCAGCCGAATCTGGTTCAGAGATTTGGCAGCAGCTGAATCTCTGAATTAGCCAGGCCAGGCCCGGCCCATCCCCCGCCCGCTCTCCCAGTCCAGCGGTGGCTGCCCCGCCCCGCCCGCTCTCCCAGCCCAGCGGTGGCTGCCCTGCCTACCCCAGCTCCCGGCACTTGGGAAAAAAGCCCTAACTCAGCGGGTGCTGCCGGGTGGGGGGCGATCCCCACTGCCCCATGCTGCATGGGGGGCTCTGTGCGAGCCCCCAAACCCCATCACCCCCGCTCCCCCATGGGTGCCCTGCCTGGGCCAGCTCTGGTCCTTTAAGAAAACTAACAAAACCTGAAGAATCCCGGGACTCGCTGCTCTTGCTGCAGGGGTGATCACTTCCTCCCACGGCTCCACGCCACATGGGGGGCTCTGCATGAGTCCCCAAAGCCCCAAGGCAGCACTAGGAGCGGCAAGTCCTGGGGCTTTTCGTGGCTTTTTTTCTTTTCTTAAAGGGCTGGAGCCTGTGGGGGCACTGAAAGGCTCGAGGCAGAACCAGCACACAGCATGGGGAAGTGGGGGGCAGCAGAGATTGCCCCCCACCTGGGAGCACCCTGTGAGAACTGGGGCTTTTTTAAAGTACAGGGAGCTGGGGCAGGCAGGGGCAGCTGTGGGAGCAGGCGGGGGGCGGGGGGGCTGGCAGGGGGGCCCCCACGGGCCCCCCCCCCGGCCCCCGGACTTTCCACCCCCGTGGGGGCACTGAAAGGCTCGAGGCAGAACCAGCACACAGCATGGGGAAGTGGGGGGCAGCAGAGATTGCCCCCCACCTGGGAGCACCCTGTGAGAACTGGGGCTTTTTTAAAGTACAGGGAGCTGGGGCAGGCAGGGGCAGCTGTGGGAGCAGGCAGGGGTCGGGGGGGGCTGGCAGGGGTCCCCCCACGGTCCCCTCCCCTGCCCCTAGTACTTATCACCTCAGAGTCAGCTGCAGCTCCCTGCTGCAGCCACCGGGGACTGCTCAAATCATTAAAGCTCTCTGAGTCTTTGCCGAAGATTTGGACAGCTTTGAATCTATTCAGACCTTTAAATTGGTCCCAGATTTGATTCAGATTTGGAGACACAGCCACCGACTCAGGTCGAATCTCCTCCGAATCAATCACCACCCAAAGCTTTGCACAGCCCTACACATTTTCCCCCCCATCAGCAGAGACCAGAGCACACCTTGAACCTGGGAAATCTGGGGAACTTCCTCAAAGTGTCTCCAAGCTAAATAACTCCACCACAACCCACTGAGACCAAAAAAGCAACTCCAATGGAATAACTAGGAAAAAACCCCACAGCCCTGTAAGGAAGGCATCAGCCTACTGAATCACCTACCCTTCTTCATTCTCTGATGACAGTCACAGAGGCAAAAAGGAAACACCTGGGTACTTTATAGATCAAGAGGGGGCAAGCTTTTTGGCATATGGGCCACAAGTTAGGCAATGAGTGCCCCCATGAGTGCCCCTGTACCTCCCCAGCCCTTGGCCTCTACCCTCCCTCTTATATGCCACATATACTCCCCAGTCTGCTGCATGTGCATGCCACGTGCAGAAGCTACCCATGCCACTTTTAACACGAGCTATGGGCTGGCTATTTCCAGTAGAGACTTAGAAAACTGAGGGGAAGAAAAAGAAAATACAGGATTTTTTTTTTTTTTCAGAACAGAAAAGCATCAAAACTAAACCTTTCTTCAACTAAAAACATCCCAATCCATAATAGTGTTTGCTCTTAAGGAGAACAGATCCCCCACCCCAAACAAAGAGCACATTTGCATTGTTATAGAGAACTTGCCTCCTCTTTTCTTAGCCAATTAACTTAGTTCTTACTGCACTCACCAAAGTAATTAGCATGTGTCTGTAGGCCTGACTCCATCATATACACAACCAGGGAGAAAGAGACCCCACGATGCTCCACAGTATAACAAAATGGAGAACAGGAGTGACCTGCGATGCTTTTATATGTGTGATGCACCCCTGGCCTGCTGCTCGGGATACTGGGAGTTGTAGTCTCTCAGCTGGATTGCAATGAGGGGTGGTTCTTCATGGAAGGTACTCGCTCAGGTGGGGCCCATCAGCAACACCTGTCTCCTCATGGGTACCTCCCCCTTGTGCTTTTTTGGGTGAAGCTCAGCCCTGGTTAGCTCAGCTCACTTGGGGGATGTATCTCAAAATTTCACTGGCTACATCCCCTTCCCTCTGACTGGGCCAGTGGGAACACAGCATACCTGATTGGGCCAAGCAGGTTGTTCCCAGCTATATAAGGCTCATAGGTGGGTTATATCCACATACCTCTTTTTTTCTGTGAGCTGGGGTGTCCTTACAGGCACTGTCATGGAGTGTGTGAGTAGGGGCTAGGATGTTTTTGTTTTCCTGGGTGGGTTTCTTCCATCCTCTCCTTGGTTGTTGCTGTGCCAAGTAAAGGGATAATCTAGCTGTGTTTTAACTCATCTGGGGGCTGGGGCTGGGATGGGCTGTGGTGGGCTCTGGGTTTTCTGAGTGGAGTCAGCTACTTAAGGGGTAGGGGGAATACTTGCAGCTCCTGCCCCCATGATACTTGTTTCTCTCCTTCCCCTGCCAAGTCTCCTCCTGGAGTGGAAGTTGCCCTGCCCATGGGGGCTGGCTCTGACCCCCTCTCATCACAACAGCGATGAGGACATTACTGGAGAATGCTCATCTCTCTTCTGCTTCCCCCCCCCAGGTGATAGTTGTGACCCACCTGAATATTCAACCAGGTGACCACATTGAATTGAAGGGACAAGTGGCACCTGATGCCAAAAGGTGAGGCTGAGTCCATGGCTGGAAATAGGTTAATAGCTTGTTTGTGGAAGAGGGGTTGTTCCACAGTGTAGGCTCCCTGTAGGACCTCAGGAGGGGCTCAGTCCCCACTTATTTAAAGGAACAACAGTCACCCTTGACCTCTGCTGTCCCCTATCTGTACTAGCCCAGCCCATGGGTGCATGGAGACCCTCCCCCTTCCCCCCCCATGCCCAACCCTGTGGATGGAAGGTATTGGGGTGCCATGGGGATGATATAAGGGGAGACCAGCTCAAGCTGGTGTGACTATGAGGTTAGGGGGGCTGGGTCTCCCAGGGTTGTCTTGCCTGCATTTAGTGACTCTTTTTGTGGGACTCCACACACAAAAAAAGAGGGCCCTGGCTGCCCTTGCACAGGCTGAGCTCACCCCAATGAGGTATGGCTGGCCCCAAAGTGGAGGATTCTGGGATCCTGTCTCAGGGGGTCTTGTCTATGCTTTCTTCCCCACAGCTTTGCTGTGAATCTGGGTCGGAGTGGCTTGGACCTGGCCCTTTACTTCAACCCCCGGTTTGAGAGCCAGGGTGATGCCTGGACCATTGTCTGCAACTCGCTGCAGAAAGGGGAGTGGGGGGAAGAGCAGCGTGAGCCCCGCTTCCCCTTCCAGCAGGGGCAGGAAGGAAAGGTGAGGGATCAGCTTGGTGTTGGGGCACAGTCTCTTGGGGGGGGGGGTGGAGAGGGGAATCTCAGTTGTAGAATGTGTTGGTTGGATGGATCTCCAGCCCTACCTCTTCTGTGGTGTCTCAGCCCCCTTTCCTCCCAGCTGAGGGCAAGGCCTTGTCTAGGGGAAGATCACAGTTTTGTTCTTCCATGGGTGAGCTGACCTGTATGGGATTTGATTTCTGGGGACCTTCTCCTTTTTCCCCAAGCCCTTCTTGTGCCCTACTTGAAGGGGTCTGGAGGTAAGGCTGCTCTTCAAGGAAGGTCACATCTTCCTTGTTGGGCCCCTTGGAGGAGGTAGTTGGGTGGAAATACTTCCCAGAACCTACCTCCCAGAAGAAGAGTCTGGGTGCTCTCCCCAGCTACAGGTTATGGGGGGATGACTCCTTCCTGGGTGAGTGGGGACAAGCCCAAACCCCTCTCCCTGACCCCTCACCCCTTTCCCTCCCACCTAGATGACCTTCTCCTTTGATGCCCAGGAGATGTGTGTGACACTACAGGAACATTTGGAGCTTACATTCCCAAACCGCCTGGGGCTGGAAACCATCTCCTTCCTCTCAGTGGAAGGAGACTTCAAGGTCACCTCCCTCAAGTTCAAGTAGCTGCATCCTGTTCTGTTAACTCTGCTCCTTCTGTGGAGCATATGGAGGATACTGACCAATAAACTTAACTTTGCTCTTCACCTTCTTCTGCCTCCTTGACTTCTCATTCACCCTAGCTATTCCCTCCTATAGCAAGCTCAGCTCTTTCCAGAAAAAGAGAAGACTGAGCTCTCCAAGTCTCAGGAATGGGACCTTCAGTGTGTCTCTTGTTGGAGAGAGGGGGAAATATCATAGATGAGTCTAGCAGTAGAGCATCCTTTTTCCTGGATACCAGCTAGGTGGACTTGCTGTGCCAGTGATGCAACACCCATGGTGCCTCAACAGGTGGCTGAGAGAACTCCAATGAAGAGGAAGAAATGGGGAAGGACTCTGTTCTGGTACAGGGGGCCTGCAAGAGAGCCTGATAGGTGGGGTACCAATAGAGCAAGAGGATGCTGTACCTATATGGTGTGCTGCCCAAAAGCAGCCATTCTCAATCAAGGGGGCTGTGGCACCCTGGGTTGTCCTGGCCCCCTTCCAAGGGGGCTGTGGGGGTGCCAACACCTATCTATTATTCACAAGACAAACCTAGAGACCTCCAATAAGGATCTAGACTACCTGAACTTTCTTGCTCAGCTGGGTTCTTTGCAGCAGGAGAATTGCTCCCTTATTTTCTTTATTATTATTTTTTTTCCCCCCTAAAAGGGGCAGATTTCTTGGGCTGATCTCTTCTACTGGACTGACTATGTGGGAAAGACTTGAAAGAGAATGTCTTTCATTGGAAAGTTCATCTAACTCAATCCTAGCTATATGATTGGTCCAATAAAAAAGATTACCCTAACAACCTTGGAGGGAAGAGTCAGGCCTGGACTTACCTCCACACCTGAACTCTGACCTGGTCCCTGCCTTGCCTCAGTGGCTTAAACATCAGGCCAGACTATCTAGAACCTTGTTCCTTACGCTCCCCTGCTGGTCTCAGCCCCTTGTGGCTATATTCAGGGGTGCTTATGAGTTTCAGAGAGGGTGAAAGTTTCCACAATGCTTCAACAGATCAGGGAAGTCACTGGGTCTGTTTCTTCATAACAGTGTTTGGGCACCCACCCCATGCATCACATTCTACCATCCACCCCAGGACTTGTCAAGGCAGGATCTGAAGCTTAAATGCCCCAAAGATGTTACAGGGATGTAGGTTGTAGCCGTGTTGGTCTAAGGACATAGGCAGACAAGGTTCCTTGGGTGAATTTGATATATTTTATTAGAGTAAAATTTAATACTTGTCAGAGTCATTTGTTGACTTGGTATGTTTATTGTGTGCATAGGGGATAGAGGGGAGGAAAAACAAGCATATATTGCCAACTATGGGTCCAGAACACAGATGGGATACCAGCTTGGTGTTTTCACTCAGATCTTGAAAGAAGAATCTCTCAAGGTTTCTGAGATGGGATCCCTCCATCCCTCCTTTCTGGAAGTACTGAGTGTAGGTGCCATTTGTTCTGGCTTTTGGCTGGAAGAAGAGTTCAGAAGATCACCTCCCAGCTCTATTTACCAGTTCAGGGCACAAGTATATTTCCACCCAAGAAGATGAGGAGGGTGTCAAGTGTTGTATGTTTTCCCATCACTGGCAGAATCTTCTTGGCTTTTCTTGAGAGAGCCTCTCCACCCTGATGGCTGAACATGGTACATGACTTTCTCTTGTAAAAAGAAGATCACAATTTCATTCTCATCTTGGCCAGAGATGAAGACCAACACAATTATCCCACTCTAATTGATCATCTTGGCATTCTCCTGTATGATCCATGGCTCCTGGGGGAACTCAGGGCCTTCTCCAAACACTCAGCCAGCTCAAATGTCAGCTGTCTGTTGGCCTCCAAGCTGGACCGGGCATGCAGGATGTTCTCTATGCTCAAGGGCTCGAGGCCACAGGAGTTCTTCCTGCACTTGGCCATGATAACTTCCTGTTGATTTCATAGACATTAGGGCTAGAAGGGACCTTGGAAGATCATCAAGTCCAGGCCCCTGCCCGAAGGGCAGGAAGTCAGCTGGGGTCATAGGATCCCAGCAAGACAAGCATCCAATTTACTCTTAAAGGTGTTCCATGTAGGTGCTTGAACCACCTCTGATGGCAGGCTGTTCCAGACCTTGGGGGCTCAGACAGTAAAGAAATTCTTCCTTATGTCCAGCCTAAAATGGTCTTGCAGTAGTTTATAACTGTTTGACCTTGTCATCTCTTGGGGCGCTCTGGTGAACAAA
>NW_005843285.1:9586-10552 GCF_000455745.1 Alligator sinensis
TCATCTTGTGGTCAATGATGACCACCAAGTCTCTTTCTTCCATAGTGCTAGCCAACGTAGCACTGCCGAGCCTATAAGGATGCTGCAGGTTTTTCCTCCCAAGGTGGAGAATCTTGCATTTTTCAGTGTTAAACACCATCAGGTTCTCATCCGCCCATTTGCTGAGCCTGTCCAGGTCAGCCTGGATTGCACCCCTGTCTTCTCATGTAGATGCTTTGCCCCAAAGTTTGGTGTCATTGGCGAATTTGGCCAGTCCGCTTCTGACTCCGATGTTCAACATCTTCACTAATGATGTGGACAATATGGGTCCAAGGACAGAGCTTTGGGGGACCCCACTGGTCACAGGACACCATGATGATTGACTTCCATCAATTACTACCTTCTGGGTCTGACCACAGAGCCAATTTCCCAGCCAGCAGATCGTGGTGGACCCAAGGCCACAATTGACCAGTTTCCCCAAAAGGTGATCATGGGATACCAGATCGAAGGCTTTTTTGAAGTCAAGGTATATGACATCAATCTCCTCTCC
Organism: Alligator sinensis; assembly: GCF_000455745.1. Classification (NCBI taxonomy): domain Eukaryota; kingdom Metazoa; phylum Chordata; order Crocodylia; family Alligatoridae; genus Alligator; species Alligator sinensis. The sequence goes on from NW_005843285.1 coordinate 10,116, forward strand.
CTTGTCCAGGTGATAGGTCACCTGGTCGTAGAAGGAAATGAGATTGGTCAAGCAAGACCTACCCGCAACAAACCCATGCTGGCTATCCCTCAGGATGTTGGTGTCTGCCAATTAATTAAGAATTGTCTCTTTAATAAACTTTTCTAAGATCTTCCCCAGGATAGAAGTCAGGCTGATGGGCCTATAGTTTGCCGGATCCACTTTCCTCCCTTTCTTGAAGATAGGCACCACATTGGCCTTCTTCCAGCCTTCGGGCACTACACCAGAGCACCAGGAGTTTTCAAAGATCTGTGTCAGAGGCTGGGCTATGATGCTAGCCAGCTCCTTGAGTACCCTGGGGTGTAGATTGTCAGGGCCCACTGACTTGAAGGTATCCAGCCTCTCAAGGTGTTCCTTCATGAGGTCAGCATTGATGGAGGGCAGGGGATCTCCCTCAC
>NW_005843285.1:12014-12589 GCF_000455745.1 Alligator sinensis
CCCTTCCCAGCAGCTCGCTGCCTCTCTCGCCAAAGAGTGGGCTGTGGTCATGGAAGCCAAAGCCTTCCTGAGGACACCGGTGCCGCAGTCTTTGGTTCACTACCTGGATCCTCCTCTCCTTCCTCAGCCCATAGCCCGAGACTGGGAGGATCGAAGAAAACACCACCTGTGCCCCCAGACCCTTTAGCCCCGCTCCCAAATCCCTGTAGTGCCTCATGACCCGGCTGGGAGCACTCCGAGCCGTGTCATTGGTGCCCACATGGAAGAGGAACATGGGATAGTGGTCTGTGGGCTGGAGGAGCTCAGGGATCTTCGCCCCAGTGTCTCAGATGTGGGGCCCCAGGAAGCAGCAGACTTCCCCGGCTAAGGGGTCGGGGCAGCAGATTGTCCCCTCCGTCCCCCTCAGGATGGAGTCTCCCACGACAGACACTTTGCGTTTGGTCTTGGGGAGAGCAGGGGCGGTAGCTACAATGTTATCTGTGCTGCCTGCGGGAGCTGGCAACTCAGCAGGCTCTGCGGGGGCTGCAAGAGGGTGGTACCTGTTGCAAAGCTCCAGCGGGGCAGGGGCCCTGGTG
>NW_005843285.1:12888-23151 GCF_000455745.1 Alligator sinensis
GCCTCCCGGGGGAGAAGGGCCTGGCAGTAGGAGTCGATCTCCTGCTCACAGTCCCTGATGGCACGCAGGCTCTGGACTGTGGCCTGGAGCTCCTCCAGCTGGCGCGCCAGAGACCCCAGCAGGGAGCAGACCCCACAAGGGGAGGTGGCCATGCGCCCAGGCCCCAGAGCCTGAAAAAAGGACAAGCAGCCCCTGCAGCCGAGAGCCAGGGGCTCCGTCCGCGTGGAGCCCGGGACCATGGGCTCCATCTGGGTGGCCATCTCAGAGGTGCCGGGGGGGGCACAGACCCCCAGGGGACCCTCGGGGTGCAGCGCATGCCCATCTGCAGTATGCTACTGATAGGCCGGCTGGGCCTGAGTCTACCTACCCTGGGGGGCTCACAGGCAGGGCCTTGGGCCTCCCACGCGCCCTCCTGTGTGAACTCCGTGCTAACTCATGCACCGGCAGACAAGCGCGCCTGTTTGCGCAGCCTGGTCACTGGGTCCCTGGGGGGCTGGGCCAAGTGGGGGCCTAGGCATGGTGAGACCTGCCCGGCCTCCACTCAGCCACCTCCTCCCACTCTCTAGGGGTTAACCCCCTCCCACCACGGGCCCCGCTTACCTCCAGCTGTGCTGGGGGCTGGAGAGGGGCTCTGTGGCTTCTGTGGGAGCGGGGGTGCAGCGGGCTTTCACCCGTGCATCTCTCGCCACTCTGGAGCCTAACTGAGGCTTTTTTGCTGTTGGCGGGCCCTTTTAAACTGCAGCCAACACCCAATGCCTCTGAGGGAGGATTAAAGACACTCTGACACACATAGCAGAAGGAGGGTGGGGGAAACCACTGAAGCCCAGAAGCCTGGAGAATCCCACTGGGAGAACACGGGCATCACTAGAGCTAGATCATCTCTAGCCAGTGGCTGTCCAACATCTTGAACACCTCCAGTGATGAGTGAGTCCATCTTTCCTGGGCATCAAGTTGACATTGAGTTCACTGCCTCCCTGCTCTGCCAGTGATGATTTTCTTTATGAGATGCCCTCTCAACCTACTTTGCAGCAACTTCAAGACATTGGTCCTCATTCTACTCTACAACAAGGGAGAAACACTTCTCCCTCTTCGTTATGGCAGCCCTTCAGGTACTTGAAGACTGCTATGATATCCCCTCTTACATGCCTTTCCCACAAGCTGAGCATACCTAGCTTCTCTTGTTTCTACTGCTTCTTCTGTTCCTTGAACCTTGTTCTTTGCCCCTGCCCGCATCCATCTCTATCCCCTAAAGTTTGGACAACTCAGCTCATAACTCTCGGCTCTCAGGCTCCCCATATTGGTCACCAAACTCCATAAGGGTCATGCTTATGACAACAGGCTCAAGCGTACTGATTGGCCCCACTGGATGCTCCCAGCACCGCAGAGGCTGTTAGCACTGGAAGACCCTCAAGGTCCTTCTGAATGCTGCAGCTGGGGTGGCTGTTTTGGAGGAAGGGGTATGGGATGAGCTGGAGGGGGGTTCTGAGGAGGAGAGGAAGGACTAGACCTTCACAATGGAGTGAAAGACACATCGCCAGCCCTGTCACCAGTGCCTCTCATGTCCAACACATGGCTGCAATTAGCTATTGGAGGGTGGGGAGGTAGAAGTCATTGGATGCACTTCAGTGGGGGAGCTCAGGTGTTCTGGTAGCCCAAGAAATCAGAGAGGAGTGAAGATGGGCAGTAGCTTTTCAAGTTCTGTGAAATCTCTGGAGGTGAAGGGGGGTGGAAAACTTTCCAGCTTTAGCAAGTCTCCCCCAAAGTTTATTTGCCACAGAACAGGGTGAAAGCCCCAAATACCTTCCCCCCCCCCCAAGCCCTTCCCACTCCTGGTGTCAGAGCAGAGCCCCCTCCCCACAAACTGCTGCCCCACCTGCAGTCTGCCAGCATCTTTCTGAGACTTCCCATCTCTTTCAGTGGCCCCAGGCTCCTCCACGTGGAAGCAGTTGCTGCTGGAAGACCAGGGCTAGGCCTGTCCCATCCGCACAGAACTTCAGTCCCAACTTCTCTGTGCACCAGGGGCTGGAAACAGGCAGGGGAATAAGAGCTGTGTCGCACACATTCTCCGTACCAGGTGTTGAAAGGAAGTGAAGATTTTCCAGCCTTCCACTGATCTGACCTTTGATCTGTGTGTGTGTGTGTGTGTGTGTGTGTGTGTGTGTGTGGTGCTAATTCCAGAGCATGGGGCAACGATCAGCAGCTGAGAAGTTCTCTGGGACCATGTGTTGTCCCACAACCCTGGGGCCACAGCACTCTGCGATCTTCTCAATGATGCTGTGAGCTGTCACAATGGTAACACAGTTGATGTAGTGATCATTGGGTTCAATAAATTCAGGTATAAAATGAAGGAAGAGAATTAAACCTTATTGTGGAGCAGTAGGTAGTCTCTTTACCCCTTTGTCTTCTTGGGACTCACCACTGGCCAGCTACTACATTCTTAACAAAGGGCCCATCTCCCAATTCCCAGCGCTGAAACTTTTTAGCTAGGGGGCATCTCTAAAGGATAGCTCCTACCACCAGAGTTAGGTGTGCAAGCATCCATGAATAATTCACAAGACCAAACCAGAGGTTTCCAATAGGACTCCTAAGAGTCAGAAATATTCTGCCCTCCCAGAGCCTGGCTGAGGTCTTTATAACAGAAGCATTGTTCTAGGATTTTTTTCCATAGTCAAGAGATGAGCTGAGATTTTCCAGGGATTTTCCAAAATGCTGCATTGGGGCCCTTGACTCTGGGACCCCCAGTCAGCTGCTGCCTGGCTATATGCAATTTAAGGCAGGATGGGAACTAGTTACAACACTACTGTATACATTTGTGTCATACCTTTGTGGCTTGTTCCTTCTTTTTATCATACCCATAAATGCATGAACTTGTGGCCAGGTTTCTACCAATGATACAATTAACTGGTTAATTGCATGTTAAGTGTAATATCTGCCAGGGGCCTAGAAGGCCATTGGGAAAGAGCTCTCTCTTGAAAATACAATCTGGTGAAACAGGGATATCGACACTCTCTGTTGGTAAGACATGGGCATCAATGCCCTCCACTGGTGGAATGGGAGCAGTGACACTCAGAGCCCTTCAGGGGACACATTTAGAGTTGTTCTTCACAAGCTCATTAGATTCAAAGCCCCTCCTTGAATAGTGCCAGCTCTTTGTCACTTGTTGTCTGCTGCACCTTATTCATTCAAAGCCTTTCAGCTCTATATAGGGTGGCCATCACAGAGGACATTCCAGTTTTCTGCTATTCTGTCCTCTATTGATATGAAACGTGACACCTTTATTTTAAAACCCATGTCCTTTGGCCTCATTTCTATACAATTTTTATAAAAGGGTTAAGTAAAAAAAAAAAAGGCTTTAGGGCCCACTCAACAACAGGTCAGGATGGTTTGGAGAGCCTGATTCTTACTTGAAACTCCAAATGTGGCCATAAGGGCTTCCTGTGGGGCAAGAAGATTGGCAGCAGAGAAGTGGTAGCTATTAATATAGCCACCTTTCCCTTGCCATAATCCCAAACCCCAAGCTCCCCACTGCTGGGACACCCCTTTTCTCCCCTGTGGGGCCAAGTCACGCCATTCCCCACCCCCCTCCCCACACCATGGGGCCAGGTTGTGGCTGGGCTGCCCCATGCCCCCTCCACGTGGCCAGATGGTGACCCCTGTGCCAGCTCTGGTGCTGGATCAGGACTACCAGCCGGATTCCCTAGTTGAGGATCCCTGCTTTGGAGTCATGCTCTAAGGAATCTCCTTTAGCTCCAAGAGGGAAGGAGAGTAAATCAGACAAAATTGTATTACAAAGTATTAGGATTTTTTGGAGTAGAGGCAATTTGAAGTGTTCCCCCAACCAAACCCACTTGTAAGCATGTTTCCTCTTGCTGCACCAAAGAGGGACTTGAAGAGGATTCAGTGAGAAAGCCAGCTACCATCTGATGCTGGAAGGAGGTGGGTTTGGGGATGACCCATTTTCTCCCTAGTAAGGGAGACCCAGTTTAGGCATCATGTGGAAAGTTACAGCTCCCCTCCCCCCAGAAGGGGTCACCCCTGGCTGGACCCCTGTGCCCCACCCCCTGCAGAACAGCAGCAACCAGGGCCCCTCTGGGGTACTGCAGTCATCCCCATCTGCAGTCTCCTTTGAGGATCTTCCCACTCCCTTCCCAGATCCTAACTCGGTTTCCCCCCCACCATCCAGGGGAGGGGAGTCTCTACAGGTTGTTACATATGACATTTAGCTTGAGTTTTATTTAGATCATTGAGAGTGTTGGAGCTGTTGCATAGTAATACTTACTATGATTTAAATAATAAGAGGTGGTTGGCAGTCCCAGCCTTCTCACCACACCCAAGTCTCCCACTTGGATTATCTCCATGGAGCAATAGGATGTCAGCTCAAGGCAGGTTCAGTAACATGATCTGGAGATGCTTCTCAAGCAGAAGGCAAAGTCCTAGCTTTGCTACTCTATGATAATCCTTAATCCACATTTTACTGCTTGAATGCCAGGGTTTTCAGCGCAGTTAACAGGCACTAAATGTAACGCGTGACAAGACTGTACTCCTCCCCATCGCAGGATTTTTTTGCTAGGCAGGGGGAATAATTCCCCATGCCCAAGCCAGCTACTGCCCCCCACCCCCAATCCAGGAAGGATCTGGGACCCCAGGAATGATCTCCCTCCCCACCCTTTCCCACTGTAATCACCATGAATGACAGATCCACGTAGGTGAGAAGCAAAGATATATTTATCAGCTCATTTCTTTCATGTGCCCTATGCCTGGGGTGGAGCTATTTGAACTCGAAGGAGGTGACCTTGATGTCTCCCTCCACTGAGAAAAAGGAGATGGTCTCCAGCCCCAGGCGGTTAGGGAAGGTGAGCTCCTGGTCTTCCTGCATAGTCACCCTCAGCTGCTGTCCATCGAAGCAGAAACTCATCTGGGGATGGGGGGCAAGAGATGTGATGGGGCAGGGGGAAGCTGGGGGACTCGCCTGCTCCCACCCACCCCAGGTAGTCATCACCCACATTCTCTGTTGCTGGAGAGGCCAGGTGGTTGCGATCTTTCCCCAGAGAGTGCCCTGCCCAGCTCACCCCCTGCCCTCCCAGCCATTAGGAGAGTTTTCAACTTCTTCCGGTTGGTGTCCTCATTCCCACCCCCCCCACAGGACCCAGAACCTAAAAAGAACTGGGGAAGTCCAATTTAACACTGGGCTACTCTCCCATCCCAGAGAGCCCTGTCCACCCAGACCAGCTCAGTACAAAATGAAGGAGCTACACACTTCTCCTAGACACTTTCCTGCCCCCAGCTAGGAGGACAGGTCACCCCAGAAAGTGGGTCTTGTACCCTCATCCCAAAGAATCAGAGGGCCTCAACTCCTACCAGGCTATGCTAGAGCATGAGTGCTGCAATTTTCTCCCCCCCTAGACAGTGACCCTGCACCCAGCCAGCTCCCCCTGCCGCTCACCTTGGCATCCTGGCCTTTCTGGAAGGGGAAGCAGGGCTCACGCTGCTCCTCCTCCCACACCCCACCCTTCATCAAGTTGCAGACGATGATCCCAGCATCACCTTCGCTCTCAAACCGGGGGTTGAAGTAAAGGGCCAGGTCTAAGCTAGTCTGGCCCAGGCTCACTGCAAACCTGGGGGGTGGGGCAGGTTAAAGCAGAGACAAGACCTCTGAGATAGGATCCAAACTTCCTTCATGAACCACGCCCCCCCCAAATGTGTAGTCCAGACCAGGGCAGGCCCTTGCTAGCATTGTGGCAAACCTTCCAGCATCTCCTGGGGCATTCCCAGATGCAGTGAACTCCTTGCACCCTAATCTAAGTTATCAATTGGCTTTAGGGAATAAAAGTCTCCCAGCATCTCCTGGAAGGGGGCATTGTGGGACTCTCTCACCCATGGAAAGCCTCATAGCAACTCTGGCAAAGCAATGGGAGCCTTGCTGTAGTATAGGAGCCATCATCCCACAATGCATCAGGGCAGATAAATAGTAAGGTGTAGCCTCTGAGCATCCTCTTTACCAGGGCCAGGGGAGCAGCCAGGCCCTCTTGGGGCAAGCTCAGCCTGTGGGGCAGCAGTCCTGTAGGCCCCTCCATATCTACAGCCCACCTCTTGCTGACAGCTGGGACTCAGACCCATATGAAAGGGACCAACACCCATGGACCCCCCCCACCCCTTGCACAGTTCTGGGGGATTCCCAGCCCCCATTCTCATAGCTATGGGAGCTAGCACCTCCCCAAATTGAAGTGTCCTGGGGGATGCAGTATGAGGAAACTAACAGCCCCCAGTCCTGGTCTTGCCCCATATCCCACCAGGCTTGGATGGGTCTCCATGCATCCATGGCCTGGACCAGCCCAGATGGGGGTGATGGTTATGAAACACCAGAACCCCCATGAGTACATAGGGGCTGAAGTCCATGTGGTGGCCCAGGGACCCCCCACTTCCCAGCCATGAGCCCAGCCTCACCTCTCAGCATCAGGTGCCACCTTCCCTTTCAGTTCAATGCGGTCACCCAGGTGGTGATTCACGTTCACCATAACCATTATCTACATGAGGTAAGAAAAACCTGATGACCTCAGATCTTCCCACAGCTTGCTCTCCCATGTAGGGTCTCCTGGAGAGCCTCAGCTCTAACCCCTTGTACCCCTCTACTAATCCCCACCTCATCCAGGGCCTACAGGGAAACTCAGAGCTTTCATCATCACTAAGTAGGGCACTGCTCCAAAAATACCAGGATTCAGACACCCCCAACCTGGGAGGCGGGGGTGTCACCCAGGCTTTGCACACCAAATACCCTCCATACACACCACAAAGATAGGGTGGGAGAGAACCACCCAGAATGAAGGGGAAGCCAAGATACCCTAGACCCCCACTCACACACGCCATCACAGCTGCTTTAAAGACACCCAGCTCCTGGCACGAAGTAGACAGGTTGGTGTTAGTAGCCTGTAAGCTTTATATAGCTGGGAACAGCCCCCTTTGGCCAATCAGGAATGACATAAGGGGTGGGGGAGGGGAGCATGTCCATTTTGAACCAACCACAGAGGAGGAGGTGTGGTCAGTGAAACTTTGAGTTATCCTCTCCCCCTTCCCTATGGGCTGGGGTGATTAAGCTTCAACACTATGGTGCCCAGGTGGATGTGGGGCCCTGGACCTGCTGTTCCCACAACCCCACAAGACATGAAGGGAAAACACCCATAGGGAGACAAGCGTGCTGCAGGACCCTGCCCCAGCTGGTACCTTGCATGAACATACCTGAGAAACTACAAATCCCAGCATCCTTAGAACTAGGTTCCCAGCATGCTCTGGGAGCCACCCACCTATAAAAGCAACTCAGGTCACTCATAGCCTTTGTTTTGTTGTCCTGTAGAGGTCTGGTGCTCCTGTAAAGGTTTGTCTTTCACTTTGTTTTGCTCATGGTGTAGACCAGTTGATCTCAGACTCTAGATACCATTGTTAGACTCAAAGGCCTCTGTAACATTTGTGATCTGTGCTTCATTCCATTTCAGAGGTTCATAAAAAATGAGGGTTGGAAGGGACCTCAGGAGGTGATCTAGTCCAAATCCCTGCTCAAAGCATAACTTTCCCCAAATATATCATTCCCACCAAAACTGGTATTTCCAAGATTAATGTGTTCATTACAATACTTATCTCCTTGCATAGAGGCTGGGCAGTGGGGGTAGGGGGTAATGACCAGACAGGGATGAACCTGAGCTTATCTGCTTATCTCCTCACACTGCAGAAGCCCACTCCAGGGGATCTTCCAATACCCCAGGGTGCCCTGGTTGTGAAGGTCTAGAACAGTGTTTCTCAACCCATGGTGGTGATCCAAAAGTGGTTTGCAAGAATATATGAAAGGGTCATAAACAAATATTAAAAATGCATCAACAAACTTAAAAATGGATTCTCCTATAAAGGAGAAAAATATGGGAAACTGGCTTTTTCTTTGCAAGCTGGCAGAGTTCCAGCCTGCAAGAGGCTGACTGGCTGAATTTTCTAGCTATCAGTCCTGTTCATTTACAAGCAGCTCCTATAATAGCTTGTTGCCCTGATCAGGAAGGAATGGTTGCAAGTAATTCTCTTGCTTAGAAAATCCTGTGTCTGCTACTTCAGTGAGCTCTGGGCCCACAAAGCCCTGTCTCTGCCCTAGCAGACATTCCTTCCATCAAGCTTCAATCACTCATTCAGGATTAATAACCTCTCCAGTGTGCAATGCTCAGACCTATTGCTAGAGGGTTGTAAGTCTGCTCTTGGGTTTCTAGAGGGTTGTAGAGACCTGTTCCTAGAGGGATGCAATGCCTACCCTGCTTGCATTGGTGATGCATAGGGGGTGTATGTGGGTGCACATGCACCCCCTGAATTTGGTGTTGTACCCCCTGCAAAAAGCACTACTGGCAGTGCCTGTGGGCAGTTGCTGTTCCCCCCCTTGCCACCGGCCTGCAGGTGGTCCCCAATTGCCACTGGCTGCTGATGGCAGTGTCTGCAGGTAGTCGCTGACTGCTGGTCAGCACTCGCCACCCCCTCCCCCCGCCATTGCCAACACCAGTTGGAGTACTGCGTGCAATTCTGGGCACCGCGCTTCAAGAGGGATGCGGATAACCTGGAGAGGGTCCCGAGAAGGGCCACTCATATGGTTAAGGGCCTGCAGACCAAGCCCTACGAGGAGAGACTAGAGAAACGGGACCTTTTCAGCCTCCGCAAGAGAAGGTTGAGAGGCGACCTTGTGGCTGCCTATAAGTTCATCACGGGGGCACAGAAGGGAATTGGTGAGGATTTATTCACCAAGGCGCCCCCGGGGGTTACAAGAAATAAGGGCCACAAGCTAGCAGAGAGCAGATTTAGACTGGACATTAGGAAGAACTTCTTCACAGTTCGAGTGGCCAAGGTCTGGAACGGGCTCCCAAGGGAGGTGGTGCTCTCCCCTACCCTGGGGGTCTTCAAGAGGAGGTTAGATGAGTATCTAGCTGGGGTCATCTAGACCCAGCCCTCTTTCCTGCCTGTGCAGGGGGTCGGACTCGATGATCTGTTGAGGTCCCTTCCGACCCTAACATCTATGAATCTATGAACCACTGCGGCCACCTACAGGAGCTCCCCACTCGGCCTGCCCCCGCCCCCAACAGTGCTGTGGCTGCCTGTGGGAGCTCCCCACTCACCACCGATGACACTGCTGCTGCCACCTGCAAGCTGTCACTGTGTCCCCCCAGCCTCCGGGGCATGCAGCATTCATGCCTGCTTGCCAACTCTCTAGCCACAATTTGTTCCCCTGTTCCACTTGGATTGCCCCCTTTGCCCCTCACAGTTGATTGGTAACGTCCTTCCCCCTGCAACCTGCCCTCCCGTTGTAGGGCCTGGTGAGGGTTGGATCTGGGTGTATAGGGCCACAGCTGCTAGATGTGCCATGCCAAGGGCAGGCTGCAGGGGGCCAGCAGGATGGCCATGGGTCTAGAGGTGATGGGGAAGTGTTGACAGTTCCCAGAGGGTCTGCCCTACCAGGGGAGACTTGCACATCTCTGCTGGGCCCTGGATCTCTGGAAAGACCTGGCAGGCAGTAAAGGGGTTATGGGGCTAACTGGAGCCAAGCTGACTCCCTCCACCAGCCCTGCCAGTACCTCTCACTCCTGGCCCACAGCCCCTGTTTCCCAAATCTTGCTGGTCCCCTCATTCCTGACCCACAGACCCCTGTCCTCCAGCCTTACCAGTGCTCCTCAGCCCTGACCTGCAGCCCTCCTGCCTGCCCCCCAGCCCTACCAGTGCCCCTTGCTCCAGACCTGAAGCTCCCCTGCCCCCCAGCCCTTCCAATGTCCTTCACTTTTGATCTGTATCCCCATGTCCTCCCCCTCCAGCCCTCCCAGTGCCCTTCATTCCTGACCCACAGCCCCCTGTACCCCCAGTCCCACCAGTTCCCCTTACTCCTGACCTGCAGCCCCCTGCACCTCCCATCCCTGCCAGTGCCCCTTGCTCCTGAACTACAGCCCCATCAAACACACTAGCTACTTCCTTCTCCATGGCTGGAATGAAACCTCAGTTCTTCCCCTGCCACTTGCAGGGATCTGAGATTGCACTTTCCTTTCCTGGCTCGGGTGGGGTGAGGGGAGAGCCAGGGAGAGAGGGTTGGGGCTGGTTTCATCCCCCTCTCCCTTCCTTACATCCTGGATTGTGCTGGGGAAAAGCATCTCTTGAACACAGTGGACGCCTGGGGGTGCACATATGCAGACACACGTGCACACACATGTCCTGCTCTGGTCCTCTCTTTCTCAGAAAACCAAAACCACTGAGGAGTAGGAG
>NW_005843285.1:23195-28083 GCF_000455745.1 Alligator sinensis
CACTGCTCCAAAGAGCCACAGCACAGACTGGCCCCAGAGGGGGAGGCATGTCATACTCACCCTCACCTGGCACTGGGGACTGTGTCCCAGTCCCTCTGCTCTGATTGATTTCAGCATTGCCCAAGGCAGCCACTCTTCTCCCAGAGTCGCGGGAGAACCCACTCTCCTCCCAGAGTGGGGGGACAAACAAGTTCAGGCTCCCAGCCCCACCCCCCTCTTCCTTCAGACTGGCCCCAGAGGGGGAGGCATGTCATACTCACCCTCACCTGGCACTGGGGACTGTGTCCCAGTCCCTCTGCTCTGATTGATTTCAGCATTGCCCAAGGCAGCCACTCTTCTCCCAGAGTCGCGGGAGAACCCACTCTCCTCCCAGAGTGGGGGGACAAACAAGTTCAGGCTCCCAGCCCCACCCCCCTCTTCCTTTTACTCACCAGCCCCCACTCTTCTCCCAAAATAAGGAGAGAACCCAGGCATCCAAGTTCCCAACCCCCCTTGCTCTAACCCTCCAGATCTGGGCAAGACCCCAACTGTGTTGGACAACCTCAGTCTGGAGGTGTTCTCTTTCACCCCTTTCAAAACCAGTGAGCTCCTTTCTGATCCAGACCCCACTTAACCCACTGAGCTTGGAGAACAACACTCAGGTTGGGGAACAACAGGTGTCCCTGGACACTTTGTCTTCCACCCTGGAAAGGTCATTGGACCATGCAGCAATGAGGCGAGGCCATGTGCTCACAAAACAAAACTATGGTGGGTGTCGGGGACAGTCAGCAGCAGCTGGAGGTCCTTTTGGGTGCTGGGGAGAGCCGCATCATGGTGTCAGAGGAGAAGGTTTGAAGGCCTGAGTATTGGGTGATGCTGCTCCCCTTGGACAGCATCGTGAATACCCTGGTCATGACCTAAAAGAACACGGAGGTGTTTAGATGGTGATTTTTCTGGGCTGGTTGGGATAGGACTGATCCTGCCTCTGGCAGGGGGTTGGACTAGAAGTGACCTCCGGATGTCCCATCCAGGCCCACTGCTCTATAAAGATGGTCTTTTGCAAGAGATGACCAAGGAGCTAAAGTCTTGCTTGGGGCAGGCCCTGGAGAAGTTCTCCATGGAGCCCAGTTGCATCCCAACCAATGCTTGGCTGGAGGTCCAGTGCCATGGCAGGGCCCTGATGTTCCTCTTTGGCCAAGGAGCATAGAGGGACAGGAGGGGGCAAGCTGGGTCCCCAGGACTGAATCCTGGTGGGTTTGGGGATAGGGCTGGGCTCCCAGGGCCCGATCTCAGCACAAGGGGCAGGGAAGGCACAGTTCCAGGCCCCCAATATCCAATCCTGGCACATGGGGAGTTAGAGGGGCAGCACTGGACCCTGGGGACCCAATTCTCATGGGAGGCAGCAGGGTCAGGCCCCCAGGACCCAATCCCAGAGCCCAGGGAGCAGGAGTGGGCAGTACTAAGCACATGGAAACATGTTCCGTTGTTTTCATTGAGGAACCTTAACCCCTTCAGCTCATCTTCACCCATATCAGCCAGGCCTGTCCCCAGGATCTCAGCCTGCTTCACGGGCAGGGAGGAAACTGAGGCACAAGGGGAGGGCAGTTCTTACCTGAAGGATGTAGAAGCCAGGTCTCTTGAATGCCTTAGGCCACAGAGATGCCTCCCCACACCGTGCTCAGGGTGCTGTAGTAGGCTCTAACCTTGTGCATGTGGCTTGGCTGCTAGAGGCGGCCATGGAGCCAGAGTGGGTTAGGGTGTCCAGATGTCCTGTTGGTGCCCCTCACTCCCAACTGACTCCTTCCAGCCCTGCCAGTGCCCCTCACTCCCAACATGCACCCCCCCTACCCCCTCCAGCCCTGCTGTTGCCCCTCCCTCTTGACCCGCAGCCCCCTGCTCCCCCCAGCCTTGCTGGAGCCCCTCACTCCTGCCCCACAGCCCCCTGCAGTCCCCAGCCCTGAAACTCTCCTTGGTTTCAGCCCAGCAAGAGGCTTTTCACTTCAAAAACCTCTCGCTGAAGCAAGGCTGGCTCTAATCTCTCCACCCCCCTTCGTGAGCATCCCCTGGCTCAACCCAATTGTGCCTGTCCAGTGGTGTTTGCACAGGCACTGCTGAGCTCAGCATTCCTGGCACTCGCTTGTGTTGATAGCGGCAGGGGAGAATCTGCTGGGAGGATTTGATGCCTGCTGCAGCTTATCCCTTTTCAACAGGCCTTTTTCCCAGCCCAGGAAGAGGAGGGGAACCAGGGAAAAGGACCAATAAGCCCAGAGCCCAGGACCCAATGCACGAGGAAGCAGCAATGAGGAGAAAAAATGGCTCATCCATGCAGAATTCCTCCCCGCAGGCCTCCCAGCCTGCTCCAACACTCCTAGGAGGCCTCAAGGGGCATGAAGACAAAGCTAAAAAGCCAAGCCCAGAGCCCACCATCAGTCTGAATGACCCCTCAGGGAATCCAGTTGTCTCTGGGCCAACGAAGGCAGATGGCCACTCTAGTGAAAATGCGAGCACAGAGGGTTTGCTGACCCAGGAGCAGAAGAACTGCCTATTTGGCATCTTGAAGGACTTCCTTCAGGAGCCATCATACCTCCGGGATGGGGCCAAGATGGCCCGCTGCTGTGGGGCTTACACGCTGGAGCTGGTCTATGGAAAGCGGGAGTGTGAGCTGAGTGTGCTCACCCCCAGTGGGAGCTGCCACCTGCGTCGGAAGTTGCCAACAGGCGAGATGTACCTGGACCTCTTCTGCCACCGTGGTGAGCCACTGACCTTCAGGAACCTGCAGCGGGTGCAGGGTGAGCTGGCTGCGGCAGGGGTCCTGAGTGAGAAGCTCCAGGCTTGCTTCTCATTGGCCATCAGCAAGTTTTGTGGTGAGCTGGGCTTGGTGCAAAAGAACACCAGGTTGGAGATTGGCTGTGCTGGTGGGGCCATCACCTTTGTCTCTGGTGAGGGCCGGAACAGCATGATAGTCTACTATGACAACAACGAGAAACGGCCTCGCTACAAGATCACCATCTCCGACTGGTGGCTCAAGCTCTTCTACTACCTTCGGGAAAACCTGGGGGACATCTTGGCCCAGGCTGCCGAGAGCTTAGAGCTTCTCCAGAAGATCATCGTCTTCCTCCGAGCCATCTGTGCGGTTATCTGAGATGGCACCTGGCCTGGCTGAGGGGACATGTTTTGTCACCCTGTTTTTAAATGTGTTTGACCAGATATTGGTGCTGGTGACCTGACTCTCTGATGGGGCTGTAACCTATTGGCTCTAGACCCATTGACTACAGTGGCTGCCAAAGACCTGGATCTATTGACCCTAATGGGGATATACCACTTATACTAGCTGGGTAGGTGACTGTGTGGGTGGCTACAACCTCTTTGCACAAGTTAGGTGTGCAATTCCCCCATCCCTGTTGACTGTAGTTGGGCTACCACCTCTACACACCAATTGGGTATGTGATCCCCCGTCCTTGTTGACTCTAGTGGGGCTACAATTTCTCCACATTGGTTGGCTGTAAGGCTGCCCCTCCCCGCTTCCCTTTTGACTATAGTGGGGCTACAACCTCTTCACACCAGTTGTTTGTGTGACCCTCCCAATCCCTGTTGATTGTAGTGAAACTACCCTCTTCACACCAGTTTGTGTGACAACCCCCATTTACACCGACTGTAGTGGGGCTCTGGCTAATGGACCCCAGATGGGGTCTTGGCCCTACCAACTCCAATGGAGCTGTGTCTGATTGACATCTGCTGGGGATTTGGCCCTGTCTTGTTCTCTATCTCTCGATTTCAGATGTGTTGCTGTGGAATGACATGGGTTTTATTTTTGTCCCCCCTGTTGTTACTCTGACAGTAGCACTGAGTGATATTAACCTGTGTGAGACTCTAGGACTAGCAACCTCACCTGCTTTGTGAGAGAATCCCATGTCATCTGCCTGACAGAAATCCTGCTCTGTGTTTTGTCTGGTTTTCCCAGCCAAACACTGGAAGCCTAGGTTAGACAAGTACTTGGATGGGACGGTTTGGATAGGGATGATCCTTCTTTGAGAAGGGGGTGTCAGGCTAGATGACATCCTGAGGTCCCTTCCAACCCTATTTTATCACAATTCTACAAAAGCTGGTAGTCAGGGAGTGTGGTTGAACAAGCCAGAGGTGCCTGGTGCTGTTTCTTCTCCACACCTGATTTTCCTTTTTTTATCAATAAACCCTAGTGCTCAGATGGCTGATGTTTGCCTTTGTTTTGCAGAGGTGGGGAGAAATGGCCATCATTCCTCCTGGTTGGTTGGCTTGCTGTTATGATCACCAATCTCCTAAGAGGGAAAAGAGCTACTTCCTATCCCTGCCCAACCAAGGAGGGGAAAATAGCTACGTATTTTCTCACATATGACATATAGACCTTTTCCGCCCACCAAAAAAAAAAGATTGTAGGTCGTGTGTTATATACAAGGAAATACAGTACGGGCAATTTCTCCATCTTACCAGATGAAACAAAAATTAAATCTGCCTATGATCTACAGGGCACAGACCAATGAACAGGTCCAGCTCCCTTGCTATAGCTACTTAATTAGTACAACAAAAGAGATTTTTCCCTTCCTTCTGCCTCTCAAAAGTAAGATGTGTATCTTATATTGGGGCATTTTGTATGCCAAAAATATTGTAGGCTACTCACTCTGCCAGTCCAAGCCTGGGTTCTCCATCCCATAGTCCTTCTAGTGCCCCTCACCCATAACCCCACAGCTCCTGGATACCCCAATCCTGACCTTAATCCTACATGGATTTAAGGGCAGATCCACTGGGCGTGCAGTTGTATATACTCCCCCCTCTTTGATTTCTGATTAACCTAAAATTTAAGCCAAGTGCCTGGCAAAGGAAGCAACATGGCTATCCAGACAGCCCTGAGGGAGTCAATTGACTTCATAGCTCA
>NW_005843285.1:28100-40329 GCF_000455745.1 Alligator sinensis
TCCTGCTGATCTCTCTTTACTCTGCAGGGATGAAAAACCCACTTTCCTTTTCAATTGTCTTGATGTTCCACTATTTAAACAGTCCTTTCTTCTTCAATGGTGCTGTCCATTAGCCCCTCCTGGTAATGTCTCTCTTCTACTTCACAGCCCTGCAGACTCTTTTTAACTCTAGACAAAAACCTTAACTCATGGGTGGTCATATTAACTCAGGTGTAGAACAGACCAGAAGAAAAGTATTGGAGGCACTGTCAAGATGCTCAAGAGGGTGAGACTTTGTTTTATGAAGCTGAATAGGAGACATGTTTAACTGTAATGACTTATAGGACCAATAATACCATCTTTTGGTTATTTTGGCCTAGTGTGCTGCGTTTTTTAAATTTAATGTATTTATCTAGCAAATTAATGCACAGGCCAATACATTTGTATTAGTTTTTCTTTGATCTTAAGCTGAATAATACAGTGCTGGTCTCCTAGCATATTAGTAAGGCTTCTAGTTTATTTTTAAATGGAGAAAAAATATGTTGTTCTATGTGTTGATGTGCCACACTTAATATACCCTCCCTTCAAAATCCTAGATCTACCTCTAGGTGGATCTGTTGGTGCCCCTCAACCATAGCCCCTCTTATTCTAGCTGCGAGCTCACCACTCCCAAACACGATTGATTCCTAGATTCTCTAGGTCCTAAGCCATAAAGATGGGAAATGACTTGAAGTCAACAATGCTTTCCTTCATGTATAGTTTTCATGATCCTTTGGCAATAGTCATTGGATCTTCTGGCAGGACCAGCTTTATGGAGATTGCCTACAAGCAGGCACCGAGACTTAGATCTTCAAAGGTATGTAGGCATCTAACTTGCTGTAGCGTTAGTAGGAGGTAGGCCCCTGAGGCTCTGAATCTTAGTGAGACAGGTTATCCATGTTAGACGCATAACTCCAAAAGTCTTCGATAACATACCCAGGCACCTTTGAAAAATCCCCTGAGCTCCCTCTCTTCACCTTTGAAAAATCTGGTTCTTACCAAATGGTGAGGTTTTGTTCTCAGCCTTGGTTCCCAAGCTCTCTTCTCAAGGAGTATCCTCCATGTTTGGTGGACACAACTCATGGTAAACATCATGTAGAAGTTACTAGAAATTCAGAGGTCCTCTTGGGATGATGCTGAAATGTTAACAGGACACATTATATGCAGAGAAAGGGAGAATGTGAATGGACAGGTTTGAGATTCCAGTGGGAGAATCTAATGTACTGAAGAAAGACTTGCACTGGTGAACACATGGCTGATTCTTTTGAGATCACCATGGACTATGAAATCTGAAGGGCCTCCAAGCAATGGTAAGTAATTTAACATTGCTGATCTACCTTGTAATTATAGACTTATCCAAAATTAGGGTTGGGAGGGACATCAAGAGGTCATCTAGTCCAACCTCCTGCTCAAAGCAGGACCAGCACCCCCTACCTCTTCCCAGCCAAGGCTTTGTCTACCCAAGTCTCTAAGGATGGAGGTGCCACAACCTCTCTGGGTACCGTGTTCCAGTGCTTCACTACCCTCCTAATGAGAGAGCTTTTCCTAATATCTAAACTAAACTTGCCCTGCTGCAACTTGAGACCATTGTTCTTTGCTCATTGAAACCATTGTTCCATTGCAGTGATCCCCTTCTGACCAGCAAGAAAGCCAAAATCTAGAAACTAACACTGTTGAGTTGGTTACTAAAGTCAGAGGGATTTTGGTACTTGTACAAATGTTTTCATGGTGCAAGTCAGTGCTTTATCACTATTATTCTTTATTAATTACTTTATTAAGGGATATTTATTAATGCATGATCCCTTCTGCTAACAGATTTGACATCAAAGAGGAACTTTTTGATCATGTAGGCAAGGAAGGTGTGGGTATTTGGTAATATTCTGACCTCACAAATTTGTTCCATTTAAGGGGATGTGTCCTTGACTTCCCACAAAGCACCGTGTAGGGTTTTTCCTTTCATAGGGTGATTTGTATCTGTGGGCTAAGAGAGGAGTTGGAGTGAATGGTTTGGGTCACTGGAGGGTGAAGAAGAAGTCCCTTCTAGTATAATATCCTCAGTTCATTTGGTATAAAGGGAAGATGCTCCATTAATTACAATGAGCCAGATAAATTTGTGACAGCTGGGTGCTTATGAATCACTTTATCTCTGTTATTGCTGATATCTTTGACTATAACCACTTAGATGCTTCAAGAAGGATGTGAACAGATTGGAAAGAGTCCACTGGCAAGACACTAAAATTAGACTCCTGGAAAGCAACACCGATGAGGAAAAACTGAGGGAATGAGGATTGTTTAGTGTAGAGAAGAGAAGACTGAGGAAAGGGCATTTGATAATGGCCTTCATAGGCAATTACAGAGAGCATGGAGATAAACTTTCTCTATGGCTGTAGGAGATAGGGCTTAGGAGCAAGGGCCTTCAGCTTCATCAGGATGAGCTTGGAGATGAGGAGAACTTTGTGCTCTGAGGGTGGTCAAGCATTGGAACAGGCTGCCCAGAGAGGTGACAGTGTCTCTGTCCTTGGAAATTTCCAAAAGCAGGCTGGACAGACACTTGGCTGGGCTGATTTAGTCAGGGGTTATCCTCCCCTGAGCAGGGGGCTGGACTAGATACAACTCCAAGAGATCTCTTCCACCCTGACTTTCCCATGTCTCTATGACTCTATTTGCCTATCAAAGAAATTCTCTTGAGTTAGAACTGATGTCGTTTGATTGTGGACATTATAAACTGCTCTCTGCTGTTCTCTGCTGGATGTGAGACAAGTTTGTGGTAGCATTTTAAATGGGTTATCTTATCTTATTGCACATATGGCTTTATGCGGTTTTCTGTGTTGTCACAGATTGCTTTTATAACTACGATGATAAGAACAATGATTGTGTTACAAATACCAGCCAACTATTTTGCATCTGATTATCCCTCCTGTTCTGGTTTGCTGCCAACTTAACTGTTTGCTTAGCAAATATATTTATAAATGCATTAAAATAATGTAATTCCCTGCAGATCAGTGCTTTCGCGGCCTTCATTTTGTAAGAGGGTTGAGTTATGTTTGCATCTAGCAAACCACAGATCAGAGGTTCTTGATTTTAAATCTGATCCCCTGAGAGAGGAAAAAAGAAGACGAATAGTTTTGAGTTTTCTTGCTGCTTTCTTATGGTGGAAAGACAAAAATATGGAGGTGTTTCTAGTTTCTTTTGTTTAAGTTTTAGGAACAGCCAGAGTGTCTAGATAGATTTCTGTGGGAAGACTTTTGGGAAATGTGGACTGACACTGGTTTGGTACCTCTGAAAAGGGATCCTAGGATCTCAGGGAGGTATGGTGAGAAGGGACCTCGCCAGGACACATCTAGTCAAGCACATGCTAAAGGCAGCACCATCTCTGACTCAGCCGTCCCAACCAAGTGTCCATCCAACCTGTTCTTGGACAGTGCCAGCAGTAGAGACTGCACAACTTCTCCAGACATCCTGTCCCAATGCCTGACCACCCTCATGTTCAAACAGGTCCTCCTCATCTCCAATCTGTATTTCCACTGCTGCAGCTTGAGGCTGTTGCCCCTAATAGTGTTTCCTACTTGCAGTCTCCAGCATTTAAGGTCTAGGACAGGGGTAGGCAAGGTTTTTAGGCTGGAGTGCCAAAAAAATGCCTACCTTGGAAGGTGCTGGAGTGCTGGCATGCCAGAAAAACAAAATGAGGCAGGGAGTACATGGCAGGATTCCCTGCTTGTGTCCCTTGCCCCCCACCCAAAGCCCCTGCCTCCCAGTCTTGCTGCCCCTTGCCCCTCACCCAAAGCCCCTGTCCCCCAGCCCTGCTTGTGCCCCTGCCCCCCAGCCCAGGCTTCGTGGCTATCAGTAGCTACCCAGATCTTGGGCCAGTTGCAGCCAGGAGGCTGCAAACAGAGCACAGTGGGGGCGCAGAAAGCTGCCTGCCACTCCGAGTTCCCCGCTGCCCTGACCACACTTCCCCTGAAGGTGGGGCAGCAGAGGGGACCACAACCCTGCGTGCTATCCACGCTTCTCCCGTGGACACAGGGGAAGTGTGACTTGGGCAGTGCGGAGCTTGCAGCCTCAGGCAGCTTCCCTGCGCGGCCCCTCTGCGTGCTGCTGCTTTGGGTCACACACGCTGAGATCCGGAGGGCAGCAGGGCTGGGAGCACAGCAGCTGTTTGCAGCCTCCTGGCTGCAGCTGGCCCAGGTTCTGGGTAGCTGCTGAGCCGGCTGCTTGCAGCAGGGCTTTCTTCCTCCCAGCCAGCTGCTGGGAGCAGCCTGGGCTCTGTGGCTATCAGCAGCTACCCAGAACCTGGGCCAGCTGCAGCCAGGAGGCTGCAAACAGCTGCTGCCTCCCCGCCCTGGCCTCAGCTGTCTGCCAGCCCCAGGAAGGCAGCAGGTGCTGGCATTGCACCCATTGGAGCTGGGCCGGGGCCAGTGCAGGGAGGCAGCAGCTGTTTGCAGCCTTCCAGCTGTAGCCATCCCGGGCTCTGGGGCAGCTGCTGCCAGCCATGGTGCCTGGGCTACTCCCAACTGGGAGCAGTCTGGGCCCTGTGGCTATCAGCAGCTACCCAGAACCTGGGCTGACTGCAGCCAGGAGGCTGCAAACAGCTGCTGCCTCCCCGCCCTGGTCCCAGCCGCAACACATGCTGAGGAAAATGGCCTCACGTGCCATGCTCAGCACGCATGCTGGAGGTTGCCAACCCCTGTTCTAGGAAGTTCTGATTCAGAGAA
The DNA here is from genome assembly GCF_000455745.1 of Alligator sinensis. NCBI lineage: Eukaryota > Metazoa > Chordata > Crocodylia > Alligatoridae > Alligator > Alligator sinensis. The sequence goes on from NW_005843285.1 coordinate 32,831, forward strand.
TGAAGCCAGGGATGGACCTGGGGGTGTGCAGTGGTACCTCCTCCCTTCCCTTGACCCCTGCTGCACCCAAACTTTAAAACCAATTGACTGGGAGGGATCCCGGCCGCAACACATGCTGAGGAAAATGGCCTCACGTGCCATGCTCAGCACGCATGCTGGAGGTTGCCAACCCCTGTTCTAGGAAGTTCTGATTCAGAGAATGAAGCCAGGGATGGACCTGGGGGTGTGCAGTGGTACCTCCTCCCTTCCCTTGACCCCTGCTGCACCCAAACTTTAAAACCAATTGACTGGGAGGGACAGTGGTATTTCTTTTCAGGCAGCGCTGAGGGAGTCCATTGACATCACGGGTCATTATTCCCTGATTCCTGCTAATCTCTTCACTCCATGGATATTAATGACCCTATCTCCTTTTGAAGAGTCTTGACGTTCCACTATTCAAGCCATCCTTCCTTCTGCAATGTGGCGGTCTGTCAGCTATTTCTGGTAACATCTTGTTTTTATTTCAAAGCCCTCCAGATTGTTTTTAGCTCTATATCTGAAAATCTGAACTCATGTGTGGTCATATTAACTCAGGTGTAGAAATGACTGACTGTGAAGTATTAGAGGGGCACAGGACACCCAAGAAGGTTAGATTTTGTTCTATGGATCTGAATAAGAGACATACACTACACTTAATTAAAATGACTCCAGGACTACCTTTGGCCTATTTTTGCCTAGTTTGTTGTCTGGTTTTTGGTTGTTTTTTATTTAAACCTGAATATATTATGTAGCTAATCAGTGCACATTCCATTAGTTGTATTTTTTTTTATTTGCTTAGATTTTAAACAGACTAAGATGAGAGAAATAATCGCTGATTAACTTAGCCAACAGTGTGCCCTTTTTGTGAAGAAGTCTAACAGCATACTGGGCTGCATTCATCAGCAGTCCCTGGGAGTCGAGGATGACATCCATCAGGCTTGATGGGCCCTCAGGTGACTGAGGAGCCCGATTCTGGATACACACATTCTTCGGCAATAGGGGCATGTTGTTGCACAGGGGAGTGGGATTTGCAAACCCTGGTTGATCTCCTTCTCCTTCCTATGCTGCCGCCGTTCTGCCTTAGTATTGAGTCGTTGGGCCTCAAAGTGGTGCGTGCCTTGGTCGACCAGGTGGCACCACACCGAATGGTCAGCACCTTGCTCCTCCCAGCCATTGGTGTCAATGCCTCTGTGCTTGAGGGCGACCTTGAGTGTGTCTTTGTACTATTTCCTTTGGCCGCCCTTTGAGTGTTGGCCAATGGAGAGCTGGGAAAAGAGAATCTGACAAGGGAGGTGGTTCTTGGAGATCCAGATGCAGTGGCCCATTCATCAGAGTTGGTTTCTCCTTGAAGGCAGCACTAGCACAGCTGACCTGGTGCTAGACTTCTTCATCGATGGTAGCCTGTTGAGAGAGATGGCCGCCGAGAGACGGAAAGTGCTCCACATACTCCAGAGCCTCCCCATCTAAGTAGATAGTGTGAGAGACGTTCAGCTGGCCTGGGGAGGGCTGGTGGAGACCCTTCGTCGTGGTGACATTCAAGGACAGGCATTAGTAGGAGTGTTGCTAGCAGATCGAGGGAAGTGATTCTTTCCCTCTGTGCTCCATTGGTGAGGCTACATCTGGAGCCCTGCATCCAGTTTTGGGACCCCCATGACAGAAAGGATATGGATAAATTGGAGAAAGTCCAGCAGAGGGCAGTGAAAGGTTAAGGGGCTGGGGCACATGGCTTCTGAGGAGAGGCTGAGGGAACTGGGCTTATGTAGTCTGGAGAAGAAAAGACTATGGGGGGATTGAACAGCCGCTTTCAGCTAACTAGAGGATGGTTCCACAGAGGCTGGAGCTAGACCAGGGGTTTAGCCATATCCAGCCCAGCAAGTGGTTCGTCCAGCCCACCAATAACTTTTGGGTAGACCTGTATCACATATATTAGCATGTTAAAAAGCGTTATTTTGATTAAGTGTGGAAATGACATGAAGAATGGAGAACTGCTGCTGGGCATGGCCCTCCTGGATGCTCTGCCAGCACTTGTCCATCAGAGGGCAGCAGCGCCCAGTGCTTCACCCATGTCCTTGCCTATAGGAGAGCAGAAGTGCTCCTGGCATGGTGTGCACATGCAGCAGCATGCACCCAGGGACCTTGCGTGTGCAACCTGAGCTGGCAAAACAGCCCAGAAAGGTCCCTGAGGGAAATGAGCAGCAACCCCACTGCACACAGCCCTTGTCAGCTCCCTTTTCTGAGCTTCCCAGAGCTCTGGGGGCCACATCCAAACAGCAAGCAGACATGGGCCGCTCCTCTGTGAGGCTCGTTCCTGTGGGACACTGCTCCATGCCACTTGCCCCTGGCCCCTCTGCTCACCTGCACTGGGTCAGTGGGGAACAGGCTGAGGTTGGTTGTGGAGGACATGGGGAAGACATGGCACTGTGTGCTGCCACATCCTGGAAGGTGTGTGGAAAATGTGGCAACATGATTGTCTTTATTGATTTGTGAACTCTGTTCTGGAAACATTTATAAAAATATGCTATTTGGGAAATTAAATTGGGACCTTTATTCTGGAGTTGTGCGGAAAACTGGTGATGTGCAGAAAGCAGGTTATGACATTTATAGTGTAAAGTTTACACTATACGTGCCATAACAATTTTTAAGTGTAGCTGTTGTTAAACACTATTCATTTTCTGTGCAGCCCTCAACAGCTCACCAAAATTTCTTCACTGTCCCTCCAGCACACATAATTGCCCACCCCTGAGCTGGACTGTTTTCAGTGATGGCAGATGACAGAACAAGGAGCAATGAGCTCAAGTTGCAGGCAGGGAAGTTAAGGTTAGATATTAGGAAAAACTTTCTCATGAAGAGCGTAGTAAAGCACTGGAATAGGTTACCCAGGGAGGTGGTGGAGTCTCAATCCTTGGAGGTTATTAAGACCTGACTAGACAAAGCCTTGGCTGGGATGATCTAGCTGTAGATGGTCCTCCTTTGGGCAAGGGGTTGCACTAGATGTGACCTCCTGAGGTCCCTTCCAAGCCTCATTTTCTTTGATTCTATAATATAACACTGGCCCCTCAGCATATTAGTAAAGCTTCTAGTTTCTTTTTAACTGGTGACAGATGTCTGTTGTATTCCATGTGATGAAGTGCCACACCACCTGCACCTGCCTCTTCAACATCCTAGATCCACCAGTGGCTGTCCCCCTAACTCCCATGCTCCATAGCTGCTTGTATCCCTTTTCTCCAGCAATGTGTTCAACCCATTTTTTAATCCTGTTAAACCAACAGCTACCACCACATCTGGTGGCAGTGGGTTCCCCATGACCGCAGGAGGTCCCTTCCAGCCCAACTTGCCTAAGATTCTTTTATAACCAGGAATGGTGAAATCTTCCCTTTTATCTTTTTAACAGAAGAAGAAATTTTCATGCTATTGGATAATGGTGGGATATTATTCATGACAAGGGCATTTTCCCTAGATCTGCCAATCCCAATTAGATTGCAAGTGTTGGTGATGTGGAGATGAAAAACAGAGGACTTTGTGTCTATCTTAAGGTTGTGGACACAACACCTCTGCTAAATTGATGAATATGTGGTAGAAAATGGAGCAGATGTGGCATGTACAGCCTGACCACATAGTAGATCACTGTAATTCAAGACACAGTTACCCCCTGGAGAAGGCCAAGTCAAGTTTATTTTGTAATGGTGGAGGTGTGGCTTCCCATAATCCTCTCAGGTCCAACCAAAATGCTATTCAAATACTCACAGAACTCTGCTGTGAGTATAAACTCAGTGTAGCCTTTATTCATGCCATCATCCATGTGATCAGATTGGCTGCCAACAGGGATAATCCAACATTAATCCCAAATCCATCTCTTTTTTCCACCCCTTTTTCAGACATTATAAACATATATGCCTCCTGAGTGCTCCCAGTTGCACAGCTCTACAACCAATCATATTGTTGGCTGTGCCACGATAAACCAATTACTGTATTTCCTTGCAAACTGCACACCCTCCAAATAGGAGTTGGGAGCTGAGGGAGCAGGAGGAGGTTCACCGGGCACATGTGGGGCTCTCACCACACATGTGCCCCCTTCAACTTCAAGTTACCGGCGACGAAGGCTGAGGACCAGTGGCGGGGGCAGCAACAGCTGATCCCCTTAAGGTAAGTGGGGTAGGAGACAGCACAGCTGCAGAGGACCCGGAGGGGAAGCCTTCTGGAGCCCTCTTTGCTGAGCTGGGCAGGGAGCCATGCGCGCAAACAAGCGCGCTCTGTAAGGGCGTGCCGGCATTTGCACCAGTGTTTGCACTGGCGTTGGCGCTGGTGGAAGCAGGCAGAGCCGAGAGCAAGTCTTCCTTGGAAGTGAGGAGGCTATGCCAAGAAGGAGAGAGGTAAGTACTACCTACAAACTATGTTGTGGACCCACAGCGCTACCAGGGGCTCTGTCCTGGTGGTGCCGCCCTCCTGGGGCTCCTCTGAGGCTGCTACCCAGATGGAGCCCGTGGCGGGCCTGGTGTCCACTTGCCCCCTGTTCTTTGGGAGTAGCTGGGTGGGGACCTCGGCAGTAGGGATGAGGTCTGGTGACTCCCCTGCCTGCCCCTCCTGTGACCATCTTCAGGCTCTGGAGGGGCAGATGGCAGAGCTCCAGGCTGAGGTGAGCAGGCTGCGGGGGATTCGGGTGGCAGAGGATGAAACCGATATGTATTTTCGTTCTCTGCAGGGCCAGGAATCCACAGGAGAGAGCCCCCGTGCAAAACACCCAACTAAACGATGGCAGCGGGTTCCTGTTGAGTCCGGGGCCAAGGTGGCTTATGTTATCACTGTGCCTGCTCAGATCCCCCTTGTGAACAGGTATGCGGCCCTGGCGACCCAGGAGGAGAGGGTAGAAGAACATATCCCCAGAGCCATTGAGGCTTCTCCACCTACATCACAGGCAGTGAAGAGGCAGCCCCCGAGAAAGAAGAGAAGCCGAGTTCTGGGCATCGGGGACTCCATCCTTAGGGGAAAGGGAACTGACGGCCCAATCTGTTGCTCCGACCCCTGGTCGTAGGGGGTGTGTTGCATGCCCGGCGCGAGGATTTGGGACATCACAGAGACCATCCCAAAGATCATTAAGCCCTCGGACTATTACCCTCTAGTTGTGGTCCATGTGGGGACTAATGATGCATCTAAGGGTAAGACTGACTCCATCATGGAAGACTACAAGGCCATGGGTCATCTATTCAAGGAGATGGGAGTCCAGGAGGTATTTTTCTCCATCCTTCCGGTAAGTGGACGGAGTAGATGCCACGAGGCCTGTATCAGTGTAGTTAACCGGCGTCTTCGAAGCTGGTGCTACGAGGTGGGCTTCGTATTTCTGGACAATGACCTATATTTCTGGGCTGAGGGTATGCTGGGGTGGGATGGACTATATCTCTCACCCAAAGGTAAACACATTTTCTCCTCTCGGTTGGCTGATCTCATTCGGCAGGCTTTAAACTAGCTTCATTGGGGGAAGGGGCCACCCAAGGAGAAAGGGATGTTTCGCCAACTAGCAAGGCAACAAGAGAAACAGAAACCCAGGTAAGCGACAATGGGCACAGCAGTCCTGGGACCAGGGGGGAGGTACATGCACTCTCAGGAGGCCTCACATGTCTGTACACTAATGCACGTAGTATGGGGGGCAAGCAGGAGGAACTTTGCCTTCTCACTGCAAGGAAAAATCCAGACTTAGTGGGGCTCACAGAAACCTGGTGGGATCCTACCCATGACTGGGATGCACACTATATAGAAGGGACAGGACTGGGAGGAAAGGCGAGGGGGTCACCCTCTATGTCAAAGAGCAACTCACATCAAGAGTTAGCCTTGGGGTGGAGGAAGGTCAGGCAGAGGCACTATGGGTCAAACTTCAAGGGGGGCAAGGCGAAAGGGATCTTACGGTGGGTGTCTACTATAGACCACCCTGCCAAGGGGTAGAGATGGACCAGGATTTCTCAGTACAGATTATGGAGGCAGTTGGGTCTAGGGATGTTGTTGTCATGGGGGACCTAAACTACCCAGATATCTGCTGGGAGGAGCAGTCAGCCAGGTCTGACCATTTGCGTAGGTTCTTAGCTGAAATACAAGACCTCCACCTTATCCAGGAGGTGCACAGCCCCACTAGGGGAGATGCCTTGCTGGACCTGGTCTTGGCCACTGGGGATGACCTGATGAGGGGACTGCAGGTCCTTGACCACCTGGGTGACAGTGATCATCGCCTGCTCGAATTCACCATCCAGTGCAGGGTGTTGAGGGCTTATACCAAGATTAAAGCACCTGATTTCAGAAGGGCCAACTTCAACGAATTTAGGAGATTAGTGGGGGAGGCACTGAGGGCCCAAAAGGTAGAGGAGATGGGAATCCATGAGGGAAGGTCGTACCTTAAGGGGACGATCCTCCAAGCTCAGAGTGTGACAATCCCTGAGAGAGAGAAGCGGGGTAAGAGTGCTCTGAAACCCCCATGGCTCAGCAAAGGCATTCAAGAATGCCTGAGGGCCAAAAGGGAGGCATACATCTGGTGGAAGAGAGGGGCTATCACCAAGGAGGAATACTTCTCCTTGGCTCGTGAGTGTAGGATGGCCATTAGGATGGCCAAGGCAGGGGCGGAGCTCAGGCTAGCAACCAGGATTTAGGACAACAAAAAGTCCTTCTTCAAATACATTGGGAGTAAGAAGCAGGCACTGGGTAATGTAGGGCCCCTGTTAGACTCAAATGGTAATCTTGTGGCTACGCCAGACGAGAAAGCCGAAATCTTTAACAAGTTCTTTGCCTCTGTTTTTTTGGACAGGGAACAGGACAGCTCTCCCACCACAGGTAGGGGCAATCTTGAGGCTAGCACTGCCAGGCCTTGGGTCTGCGCAGAAGTAGTTAGGGATCTTCTGGAAGGGCTGGATGTTTTCAAATCTGTGGGCCCTGATGCCCTTCACCCACGGGTGTTGAGGGAGCTGGCGGGGGTCATTGTTGTGCCCCTGGCCCGACTCTATGAGCGATCGTGGTCCACGGGCCAGGTGCCCAGAGATTGGAAACTAGCTTATGTCGTCCCCATCTATAAGAAAGGGAGGAAGGAGGACCCGGGAAGCTATAGGCCCATAAGCCTCACATCAGTCTTGGGGAAAATTCTTGAAAAAATCATTAAGTAGCACATCTCTGAGGGGCCAGCAGGGGAGATCATGCCCAGGGGAAATCAACATGGGTTCATCAAAGGCAGGTCCTGCCAGACCAACCTGATGGCCTTTAGGGGGGTTAGACTAGGTGATCTATTCAGGTCCCTTCTGACCCCTAACTACTATGAAACTATGAAAGGACCTGCACCTTGGTTTTCTTTTGGAAGGCAGGATGTAGGGGGTGAGGGGATTTTCCCAAAATCATGGCTTAAAGCTGACTTTGTCATGGAGAGCCTGTGCTACAAGATAGTAGGGGCAGGTCTCAAGGGGAGGAGTGCAGTAGGGCTGTTGTGCACCCCCCCCCCCCCCCCCCTTTTCCTC
>NW_005843285.1:40360-56580 GCF_000455745.1 Alligator sinensis
GATTCCTGCACCACCCAAACTTTAAGCAAACTCCCTGGCAGTCGCAGTGGCATTTCTATTCAGGCAGCAGTGGGGAAGTCATTTGACTTCATAGGCTCCATTATAACTGACCTGATTCCTTCTAAACTCTTCATTGCATGGGTGCCAAAGACACTCTCTCCTTTTCAAGGGCCTTGCTATTCCATGAATCAAGCCAACCTTTCTTCTGCAGTGCTTCTGTCTGTTACCTGCTCCTTGGATTGTACCTTCTATTTCACAGCCCTGCAGTCTGTTTCTAACTCATTCAAAACATTAACTCAGGTGTGGGAACATTTACTCAGATCAATGTTAACTCTGGTGTGGAAATGACTTTCAGGGAAGCATTGGAGGCACTATTAAGATATTCAAGAAGGCTTGGTCGTGTTTTATGAATCTGAGGAAGAGCTGTCCATTAAATTCTAATGACAGCAGGACTAATGAAACAATGAGTCAAGTCAGTCCTGAGGCCGCTACAACTCTTGGGGCACTTCAGATGCTGTAACAACCCTCCTCCACTCCAAAATTAATTGAGTTGCTTTGCATCATTGGTGATTCTTTGGGCAAAGTGACGTGGGAGTGCCCATCTCCTCTCCAGGTATGGATGGCCATTGGCTCACAGGGAATTAATCCACCCTTTGATAGGTCTTGTTTTTAGTCCTGCTAGGTGTCCACATGCCCTCCTCAACCTGGCTAGCCCAGGTGGGAGTGCCAGTTTTAGTCGCTGACAACCTGACCATGGAACAGGCTGTCCTGGTTTACATGGTACCAGATAGCAGACCAAGAGAGGCCTGGCCTGACGGCAATAAAACAACAGTTGTTGATTAATTTTGCCTAGTTTGTTGTGGGTTTTTTTAATGCATAATAAATGACATAGCAAATTTATGCACATTCCAATCAATTTATATTTGTTCTTGCTTCCATTTTTTATTGAATAATGTAGCTGTAGGACACTAACTTATTGATAAAGCTTCTGGTTTCTTTTTAACTCGATAAAATAAGTGTTGTTATATATTGTGACGCACTACACCAACTGCACCCCCCCCTTTCAAAATCCTATATACCCCCATGAAGATGAATGCCAGCTTCTTTCTGGGATAGCATATAGTGGGGATGGAGTCCAATGTTAACACTTTCACAGAAAGAGCTGTTGCCAACTTAAGAGTGGCTGTGAAAGGGTTAGTGGCAAACTGCTCTTTCTGCTTCCTGCCCGAGAGAAAAGCTAGTATTTGCTTTGCAGCACAGTATCTCCATGCTGCTGTTCTTCCAGTCAAGCAAATAAAATCAGCCTTCCCTCTTAAGACACGCTACCCAGATTTAGAGGGCTGATTTTGGGGGACAGCTGTGTGTGGTTTGTGAGGAAATATAGTATGTCACCGATCGGACTGAGCACACATTGTTGACCATACATGACCTCATCAGTTTGGGTGCCAGGTGACTCAGCTGGCTAATTAATGAACTTAGTTAAAACATTCCTACATGCCTTTCATTACTGTTGTATCTGGCTCATTTGTGCCATCCAATCGGCTTTCCTCATCTATTGTACGACATCAGTATTACTTATGTCCATCTCAAGATGTTCTTGAAGAGAGTCTAAGTCCTTTGGTGAGCTCTGTTGCCTTCCAGAGAACTATAGACCCATGGCATTTAATACCATCTGCTATAGCCTACATGTGGGACACCATGAGGCCAGTTTCACCCCAAAGAAGCCATGTGTTCCATGCATGCTAGCCTGTTGTCCATTGGTATCTGGGGGCAGTAATAGCACCAGTAGTGGGCACTTAGCTGGTCATGTGTCTGCTCCTTACTACAGGGTAAATTTACCAGGGGGCAGGGGGGCGAAGGTGGAGGAAGGAACCAGGGTAAGCTGCTATGAAGTGATTATGTTGGATGGCCACTCGCTTTGCTAGATATTCTGGCGGCATTTCCTGCTTCTCTGAAGGACCATGATTAAACAAAGCATGATGGAAAGGGTTGCCAGAGCAATGGTTAATGTGTTCCTGGCAGCCCAGGGCCACCATCCTGGCACTTTCACCATGTAATGGATGATGCCCCTGTTGTCATGATGGACATTGATCTCATTCTCTCCTTTCCCAGCCAGGAAGACCAACTCCATGCCAGCTGCACTGATCACCAGTCTGGCACTGGCCTGGACACTCACTGGCTCCTGTGGGAACTTCTCCAGTGCCACCTCAAAGCACCGGCTCAGTGGCTCTGTGGCTCCCTCCCAAGCCCGTATGCGGTTCTGCACCTTCAGTAGGTTCTCAATGCTCAGCCGCTCAGGGCGAGCCAGCAGCCGGGCCCGGTATGGGGTTGGCCCCTTCACGCTGTACTGGGGCTTCCCATTGGTGGCATAGACGTAGATCTCATGCTCTTCATCTCCAGCATTGAATTCTAGCACTGTTCCTTGGCACTGGACAACCAGCTTGGCATTGCCTTGGATGCCAGCTGCCTCCTCTATGAACTGCTGGAGGGCAAGGTCCATACAAGTGCTGAGCTCACCAGTCATTTTCCCTTGGCCCTCCAGCCTGGCACGTGCTCTCAACAGGTCAAGAACACTTAACGGCTCTGGCTCCTCGGCCTCATATTTCACTGCCCCTTTGGAGAAGAAAATGGCTGCAAGGCCTGCAGCTATCCCCACTAGCAACAGCAGTGACCTCTGATATGTCAGGCTCAGCATGAATCTCAGAAGGCTCTTGACCATGCTCTGAAGCATTCTGGGTAAAGAGAGCAACACCCAGCGAATGAAGCCACATGTCACGTTGCTTCCTCTGCGGGGGATCTCACATCTTGGTGCCATGGGCTCATCTGTGACTCCATTGTGGTTCTCATTTTGAGGACCTGAAGGCAACATGAGGTTAAAGGATGTCAGTTTGTGGGGCAGCTGGTGGAGCTCTGACCATCACAGAAGTCTGATGTTTGGGGCTTAAATGAAGACAAATCACCATCATAACTAGGCAGAACAATGGTGGTGGGAAAGCCCAGGGCTGGGCAGTGGAGGTGGCAGAGAGGGGCATCAGTAGAGCTGGGGAGCAGGGACCAAAGCTGGGAATAGAAGGAGGCTGCAGGTCAGGAGTGAGGGGCACCAGCAGGGATTTATATTGCAGGCAACTTAAGCCAGCTGCATTTGAAGTAGGACTTCTGAGAGGCCAGGAAGAAAGAGAAAGAGTGATAAAAATGGTGAGGGGCCTGGACTGGTGAGGAACAGCTGAAAAAATGAGGGTGACTGAATCTGGAGAAGAGAAGCTTGAGGAAGAATTTCATACCAGTCTTCAAATCCCTGAAAGGCAACAACACAGAGGATGGAGATGGATTTTCCTCTATGGCTGTATGGGACTGGGCTGGGAGCGATGGTCTCCAGCTGCAGCAGGAGATGCTGAGGTTGGATATGAGGAGGAGCTTTGTGACCATGAGGGTGGTCAAGCATTGGGACAGACTGCCCAGAGAGGCAGTGGAATATCCATCCCTGCGCATGTTCAAGAGCAGGTTGGACAGGCACTAAGCTGGCATGGTTTAGTCTGGGATGATCTTGCCTTGAGTGAGGGGGCTGGACTAGATGTGTCCTCATGAGGTCTCTTCCAGCCCAACTTTCCTATGTTATGAAAGCATGAGCATAGAAAGAAAGTGGAGAAAGGGAGAGACATCCATTTGGAGGAGGACAGGAGTTCAAGTCTGGGAATCATCAGTGTTGGGGACAGAGATGGGCCATCTCTCCCAGTGGTTGGAGAAAGCAATATGGCCAGCTGTAACCATTCATAAATCAGGAGTCAGTCTCTGATGATGAGACCATAAGCCTAGGTTCAGTTTTCACATCCTGGTCTCTGGGGTCACCTCACAGTCTAAATTCACCCAGAATTTAGTGTATTCTGCTACAGTCCACCTAGAACCCACTTCTCAGTGACCCATGGGCCTAATCACGTCCTTTTCTCCCTCCAGCTTGAGCAGCAATGGAAGCAATGACATTTGCCTACCAGAAGTGCCCCACCCTGCTCCTTTCCCTTCCCCTCATCTCTTTCTGCCCCACTTCACAACACTGGAAGAGCAGAAATGACTTGACTAGTTTTCATCATCTTTCCTTCCCAGGGCAGCTGCTATAAAGGGCATTTCAGGATATGGAAAGGTGTGACCCTCTTGAAACAGCCCACATGGGGGTTGAACTCAAATGGGAAGGGGACAGAAAGGAAACAAGAAATGCTACCCACCTCCCTTGTTTCTGAAGCGTCCAGGGGGACTTGTCTTGATTTGCTCACTCTGCATCACAATATCCTGCACTTTTGCTTTCTTCCCAAAAGGTCACAGACGTTTGACTTTATTTTTAGTGTGGATGGTCACAGGTGCCCGGAGTTCTTTCAGCTAAATGGGCTCAGAGCCCAGCTTATAGCTCTTGTGCAGAGGGAGGGGAGGGTTGACTCTCTACTGTCTGTAGCCTCATGATAAAAACATACATGCAGACAACCAGTGAAGTGGATGGCCCAGAGTTTGCCCATCCAGGGGCCATGTGCCTATATCCATACATGTGTTGAACTGACAACTTTTACAACTCCCCTTGGTGGATATAACTGGGTGTGAATGCCTGTGGGAATTGTTCCTCCTCCAGAAGTGTTCCAGCACAAGCTGAATCAGGAAGTACATGGACTTTCAGGAATCAGGTTTTATAGTAGGTAACTATGGGTGGGTCTACAATATTGAGAAGGCAGGTGCATATGGTGTGGCTTATCACATAGAAATCAATAAAACAGACATGTATAAATATGTAGAGAGAGACATCTATATAGAGAGATCTAGATCTCTCTCTCGATGGATGGATGGAGTGATGGAAGGATGTGGGTGGGTGGGTAGATGGATGGATGGGTAGATCTTGGATTTTGAAAAAGGAAGTACAGGTGGTGTGGTGAATCATCACATATACCACAACACACATTTTTTCTCCAGTAAAAAGCAACTAGACGCTTTACAAATAAGTGAGGGGCCTAGGGCTGTATTATTCAATTTAAGATGGGAGCAAAAACAATTATAAACTGATTGGAATGTGTAGTAATTTGCTATATGGTATATTATGGATAAAAGTACAACAAATGAGACAAAAATAATCAAATTTGTTGCTTCATTAGTCTTGCTGTTGTTAGAATTCAATGGACAGCTCCTTTTTATTTATTTTTTCCAGATTCACAAAACAAAATCCAGCTTTCTTGGCTATCTTGACAGTGCATTCAGTGCTTCACTGAATGGTATTTCCACACCTGAATTTATGTTCACCCGAGTTAACATTTCCGCACCTGAGTCAGTGTTCTTTGAGAGCGTAGAGAACAGTCCTCAGGGCTATGAAATAGGAATTTCATTAACCAGGAGCTGCTAACTGACAGCAGCATTGCAGAAGAAAGGGTAGCTTGATGACACTGCTCCCAAACCACCAAATTTCCAGACCTCCTCATCAGATCACATCTGCATATGTATTTGGGGCCAAAGGAATTTCACCCCATGGCCAGAATGGTATGAACTGTGAGGGTGAGGGGGGGGTTGCCTTCCTCTGTAGTGGGGGGCACAGCTTCTCCCTGGGTTCTCTTGAGTGTATAGTAACAACCTTTTACAGAAGCAGGGCATTGGCTTCTATGGTCTCCCTTCTTTTCATGTGGCAGGTTTGGGTGTGATGCCTTTGTTGTGTCAGGGTTGACTGTAATTTTGCTAAGAGGTTAGGTGATGGCTTTGTACAGGATTGTTTGGACAGGGCTGATCCTGCCTCAGGCAGGGGGTTGGACTACATTACCTCTGGAGGTCCCTTCCAGCCTGACTTCTCTATGGTTTCAACAACTAGTGACAGCCTAATGACTTATACATTTTTCATCATAGAAGCATGGAAAACTAAGGTTGGAAGGGACCTCAAGAGGTCATTTAGTCCAACCCCCTGCTCAAAGCAGGACAATCCCCAACTAGATCATCCCAGTCAAAGATCTGCCTACCTAGGGTGTCAAAACTTCCAATGATGGAGATTTTACCACCTCTCTGGGTAACCTGTTTCAGTGCTTTACTACCCCCCTCATGAGAGAGTTTTTTCTAATAGAGTTTCTCTGAACTGCTTAGATGTAGAAGGCACCGTTGATATTAATATACTTGGATTTTAAGAAGGCCTTCAATATGGTCTTCCATGATGCTGTTATAAAGAAAAAAACTGTGGGACTGTGGGCTGGCAGAGTCCATGGTCGGGTGTGTTAGGAACTGGATAAGGGGTCGAACCCAGAGAGTATTAGTGCACAGGTCTGTATTGTCTTGGTGGGAGGTGGCCAATGGTGTGTCCCACTGGGTTCAGTTCTCAGCCCTGTGTTGTTCAGCAACTTTATCGATGATTTAGATGAGGTTGTGGAAAGCATGCTGGTCAAGTTTGTGGACATTACTAAATTATGGGGAAAAGGATGCATGGTCATGCTAGGGAATAGGATGCAGATCCAAGAGGTACTGGGAAGGTGGGGAGGGTGGAATAAGATGCCATTCAATAAGGATAAATGCAGAGTACTTCATCTGGGGAGAAGTAACCGGGGACATAAATATAGGTTAGAAGATGTCCTGGCCAGCACAATGTCTGAAAGGGACCTCGAGGTTATGGTTGATCACAGGATAAACATGAACCGCCAGTGTGACTCTGTAGTCAATAGAGCTAGTAGCATGCTGGGGTGCATTAGCCAATGTGTCACAAACAGGGCTAAGAAAGTGATACCTCCTCTTTACTCAACGCTGGTGAGACCCCAGCTGGAGGACTGTGCCCAGTTCTGGGCACTGCCCTTCAAAAAAGACGTGGAGAATCTTGGAAGGGTGCAGAGAAGGACCACAGGAATGATTAAGGGCCTGGAGGACAAACTTTATGACGAAAGACAAAGGGATCTGGTACTGTTCAGCCTGGGAAACAGAAGACTGACGGGGGGGACTTGGTGACCATCTGTAAGGATGTAAGGGGTGAACATTGGGAGCTGGGAGAAAAACTGTTTTCTCGGGTGCCCCAGGGGAGGACAAGGTGCGATGGCCATAAACTGTTAGGGAATGGTTTCAGGTTGGATGCAAGGAAGAACTTTATGGTAAGGGTGATGTGAAGGAGCAAACGTGGCGACAGCGAAAGGACCCGGAGAATGCTGCTTCTGGAGCCAATACTATATAAGGCTAGAAGCTCCGGGATCAGAGCATGGTGGCGGCAGTGAAAAGGGAGCCTCAACAAGAGAAAAGGAGAGAAAAGAGAGAGGAAAGAAGATCCCAGGGGATCAGTAACTTACCTGAGGATCTCTCATGGCATCGGTGGGAGGAATGGAGCTCTGGGAGCGAGGGGCAGATCTGGGAGTAGATAAACACCGCGGGACGTGTATTGCACTGCCAACCTGGAAAGAAAGCAAAGGAAAAGAAAAGAGTGAAAGTGACCCATAATTATTCAGTGGTGGAGACAGTGCCCATCGAAAGGACCCGAGGCATCAGACGCACGCAAAAAAAAAAAAAAAAAAAAAGGAAAAGACTTATCAAAAAAAAAAAAAGAAAGGAATAGACTTATCAGCCAACGAAGTAAAGAGAGAGTATATAGTGAGGTTTGAAGATAAAAGCCCATGAAAAGGATAGAAACACAAAATGGACAATAAGAAAGAGACTTTGTTTATTAATACTAGGTTCCAATCAGTCAATTGATAGTAATAGCATAAGAATGGTATATAAATAGAATCACCAAGTTGATATAAAGAACTAAATAACTAAATACAAGTTTTGATCTGAATTAGACTACGATTATCTATACTGTCAAGTGCATGTGAATATACAGAGGAGTGAGCGATACTACCCATGAAACCCTAATAGAGACCAAACCCCCCCCCAAAAAACAAACAAAAAAAACCCCTTTCTTTTTAAGCAACCCTCCCGACTAGTCTCATCAAAAAATCAAGCATAGAATAATAACGTCCAAGACATGGCAGGCAGGAAAGTTGGGGTACCGACGGGTCTTGGGTGCCTATAGGGAGTGGCAAAAGGAGACATCCTAAGCGCAACCACCACAGGTGACCAGAATCTGGAAGAGACTTCCCAGGGAGGCGGTGCAGTCCCCAACCTTGGAGGTCTTCAAGAGGAGACTGGGCAGACACCTTGCTGGGATCATTTGGTCGCAGCTGTATTCCTTCCCACAGGAGTGTGTGTGTGTGTTGGGGGGGTTTGGACTCAATGATCTTTCAAGGTCCCTTCCAGCCCTTAATTTCTATGGTTCTATGAATATCTAACCTCAACTTCCCTTGCTATAACTTGATCCCATTGCTTCTTGTTCTGTCACCTGCCGCCACTGAGAACAGAATAGCTCCATCCTCTTTAAAACCACCCTTTGAGGAGTTGAAGGCTGTTATTGAATCCACCCTCTTGAGGTCTTAGAATCAGAAAATTTGAGTTGGAAGGGACCTCTGGAGCTCGTCTATTCCAACTTCTCACTCCAGATCAGGACCATTCCCAACTATATTATCTCTTCTTCAGACTCAGTAAGCCCAGTTCCCTCAGCCTTTCCTTAGAACTCATGTTCCCCAAACCTCTAACCATTTTTGTTGCCCTCCACTGGACTGTCTCCAGTTTTTCCACATTATTTCTGTAATGGGGGGCCCAAAACTGGGCACAGGAATCCAGATGTGACGTCATTAGTGTCAAATAGAGGGGAATAATCACTTCCCTTGGTCGGCTGGCAATGCTCCTACTGATGCAGACCAGTATGCCGTTGGCCTTCTTTGCAACAAAGGTAAGTGCACATTGTTGGCTCATATTCAATTTACTGTCCACTGTAACCCCCAGGTCCTCTTCTTCAGAGCTGCTGCTTAGCCAGTTGGTCCCAAGCCTGTACTAGTGCATGGGTTTTTTCCATCCTAAATGCAGTGCTTTTTTATTATTTTTATTAACAATTTTTATTATCAATACAATATTTCCATCTGTCTATATCAACAGTGATTGGTTCATGAGACCTGTTGTAAAGAACCATTTCTGTGCAGAGAATACAGGTTTCCCTCACTTTATGCTGTACACGCGTTCCTGGAAAACGGCGCATAACTCGAATTCACGTAAAGTGAACCCACTTTACAGTGTAACAAATAGGGATACAGTCCACAACCTCAACTGTACTGACCCCTAAAACCGTTTCTACCACTTTTACAGGACAATTTTGGTGCTCACCAACAGCAGACAGTACACACAAGTGCAGGATGGTTGTGAAAGTTGCCAGAATGGGACAACAACAACTACAGAAACGTGTGTTGCAGACAACAAGCAAGGAGCACAGATCCACACAGGAAACTATCTTTGGTGCGCACCAGTCCCACAATGCACCGCATAAAGCAGCTGACTGTGGGCTTCCACCACACCAATCACATCAGAGTGAATTTACTTTGCATATAACAGTTTCTTGGTATAAAAAGGGTCATCGCATAAGAGTGAATTCACACATAAAGAACCCACATAAAGCAAAGGAAACCTGTATATGCAAATTTTTTTCCAGTTGGTTGATTTTAATTTTAATTAATTAATTAATATTTGCATCTTTCAGACATTAAACCCGCTTTTCCTTTGTTCCAGCCGCCACTGCTTTCACTTGGATCTTGGCCCTTGCAAATTGGCAGTATGCCCTGTGCTTAGTTAACAAAGCAGTTCAGGTAATTAGGCTGTGGGTAATTGATCCTGTGCTCTACATTGTCCTCACACAATTTCCTTTATCAACCATACAATCTTGTCAAAAGAAAGGCATTCCTTGACAGTATCTGCTTTTCTTATTCTGTGCCTACAGAATAAATTATAACTGCTGACTACAACATTCCAGTTCTCTGAGCTGTACATCCAAGTTTCAATAATATCCACGGTATCATGTTTCCCCTCCCATGGGAACAGCTCCAGCTATTCTTGTGACTACCCAGGCATCTAAAATTAGCACAACAACAACTTTGTAATGCCTTCTCTTTACGCCCTTTGGGCTTGCCCTTGTGTCTGATGGACCCAGGGATTGGTTTACCAAATGTTCAATTCCAGTTGTTGCTCCTAGTGAGAGCTAACATTTAAGAAAGGCCTTGAGAGGACAAAATAAGCACCCTCTATTTGTTTCTTGATTAAAGTTGTAATAAATCAACAAGACAGGGTTACAAGTCAGCAAGGGATGCTAAAGCAGCTGTAGCTCTGGTATTTAAGATCCTAAGAACTGCCATTCAGTCAGACCATAGGCCCATCTTGTCCAGTCTAATGTGTCAAACAGTATGAGAGAGTGAATGCTAAAAGGGTGCATGAACTGAATGTGACGAGGGTTTTCTAGATGTTCCTTTCTTGCTCCAGCATTTAAGGTCTAGGAAATTCAGTGTGAATCTGAATAGCTGAATAAGAGATGCACAGAGGCTGTGTTCCCAGCTCCCATACTCAATAGTTATGGATGCCTCTTTCCTCCAAAAATGGGATTGAACTCAAATGGGAAGGGGAGAGAAAGAAAAGGAACTCCAAGAGTCCAAATCCCTTTTTGTGTCTGGCTAAACTCACCTTCCACTGCATCTGGTGGCAACAAGACCCACACATTAATTACACTCTGGGTGAAAAAGAACTTCCTTGTGTTCACTTTAAACTTATGACATACTAGTTTCATGGTGTCCCCTACTTCTTGTATTAGGAGACACAGTAAACAATAAATCCCTATTGACCTTCTCTCCACCATCTAGTGTTTTGTAAACCCTTCTCATCCCCCACATCTGCCCAAGCATCTTTCTAAACTCAACAGGTCTGGTGTTGTTAGTTTATTCTCATATGGAAGCCCCTCCATAGCATACAGTGACCTTGCTGCCTTTCTCTGGACCTTCTTTAGCTCTTCTGGAGTTGTGGGGACCAGAACTGGGCAGTCTTTGAAGTGTGGACACACCATGGATTTGTAAAGGGGCATCTTTATACTTTCTTCTTAGCTTCTCTTCAACTGGAAAAAGAATAGGTGTTGTATTCTTTTTGATGATATACCTCACTATCTGCACTCTACTTTTCAAAATTTGAGATCTGCCCATGCCTGCCTTTGAAGCACCTACAGAGCCCTGAGAGGAAACACCAGGTCCTGGTCAAGGTCTGAGCTCCCACCCCTCCCCAGAGCTCCAGCAAACAGCCCATAGGCCTCTTTGTCATCTCAAGATGCTAAGCAACTTGAGGGAAAGTGTCTGCCTGGGCCAGATGGCCTCAGCAAAAGCAACATCCCCCTCATCTTGACTATGGCCAACAGTCACCCCACCCCATGCCCCCATTCCCTTTTTCCCAATAGGATCACAGGATGATAGGAAGGTTGGCCTGGAAGGGACCTCACAAGGTGACATCTAGTCCAGCCTTCTGCTCATGGGCAACTGGTGCCTCCTGAGTCTGGGGGGGCACCAGATTGCCGATGGGAGTGGGGGGGGGCCCCACGGCTGATCCCCGATTGCGGAACCAAAAGCGGTGAAACTGGTAAAACTGGAAGTGAATTTCCACTGTCACTTCTGATTTTGCAGCTAGCGCTTCCAGGGGTTGCATGGCCAATCTCAGGGGGTGCATGTGTACCCGTGTACACCCCCTATGCATCGCCAATGTTTCTGCTTGAGGCAGGATCATCCCTGACTAAGTCATTCTGTCCAAGCGTCTTACCAACCTGCTCTTGAAAACTTCCAAAGATGGAGACTCCACCACCTCTCTGGGCAGCCTGTTCCAGTGCTTGACCCTCCTCATTGTCAGACAGTTCCACCTCATCTCCAACCTAAATTTCCCCTGCAGCAGCTTGAGGCCTCTGCTCCTAGTCCTGTCTCCTACAGGCAGAGAAAAATCAATTTCCATCCTCTATATAATCATTATTCAGGGATCTTAAGACTGTTATCAAACACCAGAAGGGAGATTCTAGAGAAGATGGAGATTGGACCTAAGCTCTGAGAGTACCACAAAGAGCCCCAACACAACCCCGCATTGTTGGACAATGCTTCCCCATAGCCTAGCCATCCCTCTCTTCCTTGGATATGGATTGGGTGGTAACAGTGTGGCTAGTGCAATTGGATCCTTGATTCTTAGGGAGATCCTAGGTCCTCTAAGCTGCCAGGGCTGTGCTCTTTGTCACCCTTTACCATGCTATGGGCAGTTCATCTGTGATTGTCATTAATAGTAGGTTCAGAAGGGTGTTATGGTGTGATGTTGTCTTGTGTGGTGTCAGGGTTAAGAGTAGTTTTGTGAAGAGTTAAGTTATAGATTTGTATAGGATGGTTTTGATAGGGATGAACCTGCCTCAGGCAGGGGGTTGGACTAGGTGATCTCTCAAGGTCCCATTCAGCCTGACTTATCTATGATTTTCTGAAGAGGTCTAAGGACAATGAATAGGACAGATGGAGCATCAGAGGTTGCTGTTATTATTCACTAATGACTGTTCTACTACAAGGACTGCAACAGAGGGATGGCTGAGCCATGACAGCTGGTGGGTCTGAGCCTCTTGATACCAACTGGAGCAACGGCCAATTTACCCCAGGAGGAGACCTGGCCCACATATATGATTAGCAGTTCATCTGTACTGTGCTCATGCAGTGGGCCAGGCCAGCACAATCCCACCAGGAAGCATGTCTCTGGACTCAACACCAAGTCTTCCTGTGTACTTGGAGCCTAGCTTCACTTCACAGCTGGATCCACTCCTTGGAGCAGCTGGGTCCTGATGGGAGCATATTCCATACATTCACGAAGTGGGTCTGGTCAGGGGCCATCTCTGTGTGTTCCTGCATTCTGAGATAGATCTTGGCATAATGCAAACCTTCGCTTCTCTCGCCCTCCGCTCAGCCATCTCTCTGCTGGAGACACAAGTTCTGTGAACAGGGACCACCTCCACCTGTGGTCTAAAATGGACACCATGAATTTAAAAAGAAGTAATGGTGCTCTCCCCTACCCTGGAGGTCTTTAAAAGGAGACTGGACAAACACCTGGCTGAGGTCATCTGACCCCAATGCTCTTTCCTGCCCAGGACAGGGTGTCGGATTTGATGATCTACTGAGGTCCCTTCCGACCCTAAAATCTATGAAATTTTGAATAGTGCCTCCTACTAATGAGAATATCAGAGAGAAACAACAGATAGTTCTTCAGATGCAGCCACCCATTGATTAGACCAGCAGGCATGGGTGGATCTAGGATTTTGAAATGGGGATGCGGAGGGCATGGTACATCATCCCATATAGCACATCACACATTTTCCCTTAAGTAAAAAGAAACTAGATCCTTTCCTAATATGCTAGGGACCTATTATTATAGGTGTTATTCAGCTTAAAGTAGAAGCAAAAAAAATCTTTATTGGAATGTGCATTAATTTGCTCTATCATATATTATGTCTAAAATAGAAACT
This sequence comes from Alligator sinensis, assembly GCF_000455745.1. Lineage (NCBI taxonomy): Eukaryota > Metazoa > Chordata > Crocodylia > Alligatoridae > Alligator > Alligator sinensis. The sequence goes on from NW_005843285.1 coordinate 53,712, forward strand.
AATGAGGCAAAATAATCAAAAGCTTCCATTTCATTAGTCCTGTAGCCATTAGAATTCATTGTTCATCTCCTTCAGATCCATGAAAGATAAGTTAGCCTTCTTGAGCATCCTGACAGTGCCTTCAGTGCTTCCCTGAAAGTTATTTCCATAACACTCATCATCTTTGTTGCTGGAACAACAGATTCGTTCCTGGACTTTTTCTAGTTCTTCAAAATCCTTTTGGAGATGTGGGGACCAGTACTGGGCAGAGTCTTCAAGGTGTGGACACACCATGGATTCATCAAAGGGCGTCACAATACTTTAGGTTAGATATTAGGAAAAACTTTCTTATGAGGAGGGTACTAAAGCACTGAAATAGGCTCTCCAAGAGAGGTGAAATCTCCATCCTTAGAGGTTTCGAAGATCTGGCTAGACAAAGCCTTGGATGGGATGATCTAATTGGGGCTAGTCCTGCTTTGAGCAGGGGTTGGACTAGATGTGACCTCATGAGCTTCCTTCCCAACCTCATTTTTTATAATTCTATAATTCTATATTCTTTTATGTTGCAGTTTCCATATGCAGAGTCTTCATGGGGCATTTAGTCCTGGATCATCATAGCTACAACATCATTCATCCCTGACATTTGCACACCTGACTATGCTTCTAGCTAGACTTAAAAACAGTCTACAGAGATGGGAAGTAAGAGTTATGTTAGGAGGAGCTTCTAAGGCTAGTTTGATTCTTGGAATATTAAGATCATTAAAAGGGGAGAGGGTCATTAACAGGGGCAGATTATTATTGTTAACATGGGCGTGGGGTAAGTTGTTACCCCATATGGAAAACGCATTCATGCCTGGGGTAACATGTTACCCTGGGCAGTTTTTCATCCACAAAGAACAACCCAGTCATGTACGCTGGCTGTTCTTTGGGGATATTGTGCACTTCAGTGTCAGTGGAAATATCCTAAAAAGATTTTTGTTAAAAATTAATTAAGTTTAAGATATTGCACAAAATATGTGTCTGGGGTAGGAAATTACCCATGGGAACATATGAAGGGTAAAGCTGGAGGATCCTGGCTGGAGCATCTTGCCCCTCTGCTCAGGGTCAGACCAATCACTGTATTTGGGATCAGGGAGGAATTTTATCTCAAGGTCAGATTAGTATGGACTTGGGGGTGGGGGAGGAACTTTGCCCTTCTCTATAATGGGGGTTGTGTGGCCTCTACGTGGGATCTCCTGAGCATATATTGACTGTGTTTCATAGAAGCAGGGCATTGGTTGCTGTGGTTCCCCTGTTTTACCTGTGGCAGGTTTGGATGTGATGTCTTGCGTTGTGCCAAGGTTGATGGTCATTTTGACTCTAGATGATGGTTTGTATAGTATGGTTTGGATAGGACCGATCCTGCTTCAAGCAGGGGCTGGACTAGGTTAGATGAGGTTTGGACTAGGTGACCTCTGAGGTTAGACAATAGGTTTGTATAGGATGGGTTGGATAGAGATGAGCCTGTCTCTGCCAGGGGAGTAGAGTAAATGACTTACGAGGTTAGATGATGGGTTTGTATAGGATGGTTTAGATAGAGATGGCCCTGCCTCAGGAAGGGGGTTGGGCAAGATGTGACCTCTGGAGGTCTCTTCCAAACTGACTTCTCTAGGACTGTAAGGAATACTACTGTGAAAGTTGTCATGAAAAGGACATATCCAGGCAGTGTGTTGGGCTAGGAGAAATAAAGAAAGAGGAGGGACTCCTAAATCCCATGTTTATGAGCACAGTGGGAGAAAATAGAATTTTTGACACACAGCAACATGCAGATGGCAGGAAAGTGGAAGGGGTGGATGGAGTGGCAAATACCTTTGCACCTTTGCAAGAGGAGGAGGAAGGTCATGGCGAAGAAGGCAGCAGCTCCAAAGGCAACTCCAGCTCTGTACCTAGTGATCTCTGTGCTCTGATCCAGACACATGCCCTGCCCCTTGCCTGAAGAGCAGGAAGAGAACAAAGTACTTGGGACAGCAAGAAAAACTTCTCTGTTACAGCAGTGTGAGGCAGTGGACTGAATGCCTAGGGAAGGTGTGACAAGGTTCCTTGGGTGAATTTGATCTCTTTTATTAGACCAACCCAAATGGTTGGAGAATAGTTATTAAGTAAGCTTTCGAGTTCAAAAACCCTTCGTCAGGCTAAGGAAGTGTCAGCAGTCGGTGTGTGCTCTTCCTGGATGGAGTGATAAGTAAAGAAGCCAGGGGCTGGGCTGGGCTGGGGAGTCAGTTGTCAGGCAGATTGTAATGTATCAAAAAATCGCGGTGTGCGATTTGTGGGTGTTTTTCTTCTGTACTGCAGCAGTTCTTCACGTGGTATCCGGGTGGCTCTTTCAAACGTGCGATCTCTCTTTCTGGAGGAGTGTCCTTGCTGGGTGAAAGCCTTTTTAAGATTGGTGAGGTGGCGATCCCGGGTGTGCTCTTCAGTACAAATGCAGTGGGATCTGAGGGCTTGGCTGTATATCACAGCTTTTTTGGTGTGTTTAGGGTGATTGCTGGTTCTGTGCAGATACGTATGTTGGTCTGTGGGTCTAGGGGTGTTCGAGAAGAGGTGGGACATAGATTTCATAGACATCAGGGCTGGAAGGGACCTCGGAAGATCATCGAGTCCAGCCCCCCGCCCAAAGGGCAGGAAGTCAGCTGGGGTCATAGGATCCCAGCAAGATAAGCATCCAGTTTCATCTTGAAGGTGTTCAATGAAGGCGCTTGAACCACCTCCGGTGGCAGGCTGGATCATCGAGTCTGACCCCCTGCATAGGCAAGAAAGAGTGCTGGGTCTAGATGACCCCAGCTAGATACTCATCTAACCTCCTCTTGAAGACCCCCAGGGTAGGGGAGAGCACCACCTCCCTTGGGAGCCC
>NW_005843285.1:56945-60141 GCF_000455745.1 Alligator sinensis
GCTTCTGACTCCAGTGTCCACATCATTAATGAAGATGTTGAACAGTATGGGTCCAAGGACAGAGCCTTGGGGGACCCCACTGGTCACAGGACACCACGATGAGTGACTTCCATCAATTACTACCCTCTGGGTCCGACCCCGGAGCCAATTTTCCAGCCAGTGGATCGTGGAGGACCCAAGGCGACAATTGGCCAGTTTCTCCAACCACTGGTTTGGGGGGGATCTAGTTGTACTGATGCCTATGTTTTACTATGGGTATTTCCCAGGCTTATGGGCTTTCCTGATTGTCCCCTTTCCCCCCCGCCTTTATTCTCCGTGTATCAGGGTGTTTCTAAGCCTTCTTCAGAGGTATTTGGTGTTGGCTCCAGCCAAGGCTGGGGATTTGGACTGCGCTGTGCCAATTCTTCTGTTGGGACCAAAGCTGAAGGTTTCTGGCTAGAATCTCTCTCCTTTTGGGACAGACAAAACTCATGACATGGGTACTTGTCAGCAGCTAGGGGCGCAGGGCACCAGAACCCCCCTGCACCAATCTCCTTGTCAGCTGGCAGGCTTCATGGGCTCAGCAGGGGCTAGCAGGCCTGCAGCTTTCACCCCGCTGCGCCTTAACACACACAGGGTCATCTATGGCACGAGTTTTGCCTGTCAGTAGCTTGAGGTGCAGTTCCCCAAACCCCTGCACTTATCTCCTTGAAACTTGGCAGGATTTGTGGCCTCAGCAGGAGCCACCGCCCCTGCAGTTTTAACCCTCCTGTGGTGTAACACATACATGTGACATGAGTTTTGCTTTCAAGAATTTGGGGTGCAGTTCCCCCCAAACCCCTGCACTGATCTTCTTGAAACTTGGCAGGCTTCATGCTCTCAGCAGAGGCTATCATCCCTACAAGTTTCATCCAAATCGGACAAAAACAACAATGTTATAGATATTTCATTGATTCCCCATTATACCCTATGGCTGGATCTCCAAATGAGTTCCAAAGCTTCGGAGCCGATTCGGCAGAATCGAAGCAGGAAACCAATATGCAGCTCTGGATCAGATCACTGGCATCTGAAGAGGCCGGATCTGAAGCTGAATTGAATAGCTGCCTATTTGCACAGGCCTAGTGTGTTCCTGACCTGCACCCTGCCGATGGGAACATGCCCACTGCCCCAGTCTCAACTCAATCGGTCCCTCTGCTCTGACGCCAGATTTGGACTATGCACCCTGAAAAGTGGGGAAGGCCCCTACCCCATTTCAACCCCATCATGACACTCACCTCTCTCCCTTTGGTTCCTCACAGTCACTCTCAGTACAGTGCCCTCTCCCAGATCACTGCCTCTGATAGATTTGTATACAGCACTGGTAGAGGCCAGAGTCCCACTCCTCCAGGGCAGAGCGAGTCATCATGGCCTCCTCCTGATTGATCTCCTTCCAGACAGAAATCCAGAGCCTCCCCATGTAGACTAGGTGTTGCTCATCCAATGTCACCTCCTCTTCAGGTCTCAGGCAGGTTGCTCGGACTGTTCTCCTGTCTCTGATCTCAGAGATACGGCTCAGAGCTGCATTCTCTCCCGCCATTGTTTTGAGGGAATGAGGCTTCTGAGAGACTCTGAGACCTTCCAAAGGATGAAAGACATGGCTGGCATCTCAAACCCATGAAGAGCACCATGTTGCAAATAGGTAGGTGATGTTGTCTTATCCCTTCTTTGGAGCTCAGCCATCCAATCTGTCTCCTCAACCAACGCACCTCCCTCTCTGTCTGCCTCTTGCACTCATTATGATCCTCTCCCTATGATTCAGTCTATGTTCATGTCTCCCTCCCCGCCATGTTTCTGGGATCTAGGATAGATGGATATGTATGGCTGGCTGTCCATCCATCTATCCCTTTCCTAGCCTTGATGCGAGTCTCACAGTCTCCTCCATCCCCTGCTGTAAGCTCACTTCTGTCTGTCCACCCTAATATTGATCTGTCCCTTTTTGGGAAGAGTCTGGAAGGCAAGGTAATGAATTCAGTAGGTTTCCTTCCCCCAGTGGTTCTCAGCCTCTTTAGACTTACTAGCTTGAGACCACGGGTGAATCCAGGGTGGGCCTGGTCCAGTTTCACCGATGTGTAATTCCTGTTCCACCCGGACTTTAAATCTAACTCCCCGGAAGGGATAGTGGAATTTCTATTCAGGCAGTACTGAGAGTGTCAATTGACTTCATGGCTCATTGTTATCTCTGATTCCTTATAATCTCTCCCCACTCCATACAGATGAATGACCCTCTCTCCTTCTTAGTGCTCTTTGTAGATTTCATAGATGTTAGGGCTGGAAGGGACCTCCAAAATCACCAAGTCCAGCCCCCTACCCCATGGCCTCACAGAAAAAATGGCCAACTGTGCCCTTACCTTCACCACAGTCCAATGGCTGGGTAATTGGCTCTGAGGTCAGACCCAGAGAGTAGTGGTCAATGGTACTGAAACATCATGGTGCTCCATGACCAGGGGCGGCCCCCAAGGCTCTGTCCTTGGATTGGTTCCTTTTAACATCTTTATATGTGGACACTGGTGTCAGAAGCGCACTGGCTAAGTTCGCTGATGACACTAAACTTTGGGGCATAGTGTGCACACTGGAGGACAGGCTAGTGATCCAGGCTGACCTGGATAAACTTAGTATGTGAGTGGATACAAACCTGATGATGTTCAATATAGATAAATGTAAGGTACTCCACCTCACATTTAGCACATCACACAATATAACACAGGTCAGGGGCTAGGAATCAGATCAAAGTGGCAGTCTGCAAGTTGAAGTCCAGTTACAGAGCCAATCAGAGTCAAGAAACCAGGAAACAGATCCAATGGGAAGTCCAGGAACCAAATCAGGGTCATGAACCAGGAAAGCTGGAGAGCATAAGAACTGGGAGGCTTGCTTCAGCAGCCATTGGCCAGAACTGTTGGCTGGCCTGGAGTCTGGTGCCACAGCTGGGGATAAATTGGTGGGCTGTACTCCCAGCAGCCAATCACAAAGCTAGCCAGTTAATTAGTAAAGCTTGTCAGCCAGAGACTCGAGGCTTCCTAGATGATTAACCTAGACTTGGGGGCAGAGGTGTATCTGGGGGCATGCAATTGCGTTCCCCTTTGATTCCTGCTCTATCCAAACTTTAAAACAACAGCCTTTATTTGGGCAGTGCTGAGAGAGTCCATTGACTTCATGACTCATCATTATCGCCCTCATTCCT
>NW_005843285.1:60172-88443 GCF_000455745.1 Alligator sinensis
TCTCTCCACTCCACAGGTGTGAACACCCCTCTGTCCTTTTCAATGCTTTTGATCTTCCACTATTCAACCTATCCTTTCTTCTACAGTGTTGCTGTCTGTCAGCCCTTCCTGGAAATGTCTCTCTTCTACAGCCCTGCAGACTGTCTAACTCTAGCTAAGGCCTTCCTGGAAATGTCTCTCTTCTATTCCACAGCCCTGCAGACTGTCTAACTCTAGCTAAGAACTTCACTCAGTTGAGATCATATGAACTTCAGTGTGGAAATGACTGACCATGACCTGTTGGAGTTATTATCAAGGTGCTCAAGAAGGTTAGATTTTGTTTTATATGCATATTTAACTATAATAGCCATGGGATGAATGGCACAAATATCTTGTACAGAAAAAGACCTACAGGTAACAGTGGACAATAAGTTGAATATGAGCCAGTAATGTGCCCCTGTTGCAAAGAAGGCTAATGACATCCTGGGCTATGTTAGTAGAAGCATTGCCAGCAGTTTAAGGGAGGAGATGCTTCCCCTCTATTCAGCACTAGTGAGGCCACATCTTGAGTCCTGTGCCAAGTTTTGGGGTTCCCACTACAGAAAGGATGTGGAAAAATTGGAGAGAGTCCAGCAGAGGGCAGTGAAAAGGGTTAGGGGTCTGGCGCACATGGCTTCTGAGGAGAGGCTGAGGAAACGGGGCTTATTTAATCTGGAGAAGAGAAGATGGGGTGGGGGGAAGGAGAGGGATGATTTAATAGTAGCCTTCAACCCCCTGAAGGGGGTTTCCAAAAACACTGGAACTAGACTTCTTAGTGGAGGCAAATAATAGAACAAGCATCAATGGTCTCCAGTTACAACAAAAGAAGATGAGGTGAGATGTTAAGGAAATCTTTCTCAAGAACTGGGTAATAAAGCACTGGAACAGGTTATCCATAGAGGTTGTGAAATCTCTATCTTTGGATATTTTTGAAGACCCAGGTAGATAAAGCCCTGGCTGGGATGATCAAGTTGGGGATGGTCCTGCTTTGACCAAGGTGTTGGACTAGATGACTTCCTATGTTATCTCTAGCCCTAATTTCCTATGATTGTGTGATTCTCTCTTTGGACTATTTTGAATATGTTTGCCTTATTTGGGTTTTTATAAAACCTTTAATCTAGCAGACTTTTGCTATTATCATATAAAATCTAGTGCACACTCCAGTAGCTATGTTTTTTATGCCTTGATTTTAAACCGAATACTATAGTACTAGCCCTCCTAGCATAACGGTAAAGCATCTAGTCTATCTTTAAGTGGAGAAAAATGTGTGTGGTATTATCTCACGTGAATCCCCTTTTTCTAAATCTTAGATCCCCTCCCACTGGATGATCCTTCTGTCCATCCATCCATCCAGTCATTAGTCTGTCTATCAACCTGTTTCTCCACTGGTACTGATTTTACCTTCCATTTCCATTTCCTATCTGTAGTTTTATCCATCCCTTTCCACCTCTTATGGCAGTGGTGTCCAATCTTGGGTGACCTTATTTGGGCTCTCAACTATAAAAATGAGGTAGCAGAGATGCTCAAAAGCGTTGATCAATTATGATGAATATGCTCCCTGTTTATAAATATGTGATTCTCACGCATGGCAGTTTTGTCCATGTATGACAGTTGCAGCTCCAAAACAAGGCACTTGTACATTATAGGAAACTGATGTAAAATCAGTATATTCATACTGGGTGGCTGAAATATGTTTATGTGACAGAGAAATATGACATGGATGCTTTTCCCTAGCACACAACCAAACTTTGACAAGTTGTGTTGGGGTGCTTAGGCCCAGGTGTCACACTAGTTCAGGTAATAGTAAAGCTTTTAAATGTGACTAAGCATGACAACTTGTATATAACCACATTTCTCTGCTAAATTCCTATACAAAGTAATGTCAGTTTAATGTTTAGGCTGTCTTCTGTGTGTGTTATTTGTAGTTTAAGACTACAGTTAGAATGAGTTATAATTTGCATTGATAAACTCTGTATATATGAGAGCATCTACACATTCATTAATGAGCTTTTGGTAATGTGCATTAAATTTGTACCTCCACTGTGAGGTACTAGAAGAAGGTTCATTAGCCTATTTTTAATGCACATTAGTGAAAGTGCGTGGTTTTTTGTGACACTTTAATGCACATTAAAATAAGTTAATGTGCATTAAAGCGCGTGTGTAGACATGCCAACTATTTATTTTCTCAGGCACACCATTACTGAATATAGCATGCTACTTATTCTTTTTCTTACTAAAAGAAAATGTTATTAAATATGATGCATTCATTTAATTTTCTTTTGGTCTGTATTGGTTTCTTTGTAGTGGAAGTTTAGAGAGATGGTGGTATTGAGCAATCATAGCAACATTAACAGTGAACAGTAATTGCAGTCTAGTTTCCTGTATTATTTCTGTGCACTATATACTTTTAAGTCTGAATTTAGCAACCATGACATTTAGGGAAGTTTAATGGTATGGAAGCACAGTAAACATAATCCACAGTTAAAACAGTTGAATTAAATGTCATTTAATAGCTTTTCCAGACTTTGATTTTTTTTACTCTAAAAAAGAAGCTACAATGATTTAAAATATTTTAAATGAAAAAGGTAAAGCCCATAAATATTATAATGCCATATTTATGATTTGTTGATCTTATCTGCATCATTTTGGAGTCACAAATTTCCAAGGTTTAAATGAGGTCATTCTGAGGAAAAGTTTGGGTGCTCTACAGCTTCAGCCTCATACTGCTTATTCTGTGCATGGTGCTACTAAGGCTCCTTAGCTCAGCCTCAGTCTCCCCAGATAGGTTTGCCCTCAGAAGCCAATGGAAAGTTCTGTGGTTGGTGCCTCTGCATTGCTGCAATGGCAGGCCGCACACTGGGCCGGATGTGTGATGTCAGAGGTGCAAGGAGCTATGTACGTGTCTGTAGGACATTGACTGTAGGTGTGCATGGGGGAGGGTGATCTCTAATCCCCTGCTACATATGCTGCTTGGAATTGGCCTATATGTCCTGGGCCTCATACTGCCTGCATCTGGCAGGACTCTTCTGAGCTTAATGGAGAGGACTGGCTTATGCACAGGGGGCAGTGGATGGGCCCCCCACCTCATGGGGCTAGGTAGGATCCCTAGGGGCAGGACACAGCCCAGATGGTATATATGAGAGTCTGGCTTGATTCAGAAGATGTCTCAGTTGGGAAGAAAGGAGGTGGAAAGCATGTGGGGAAAGAAGCAGGGTCAACTGCCCTTCCCATCCTCGTCTCCATCTAGCTGTCTGGGATGCTCTCTGTTTGTCCAGACATTGTGGTCCATCCATCCTTATATTGCTGCATCCATCAATGGCTCTAACCACCCATTTGTCTCTGCTCGCTCATCATTTTCCTTGGCATGTAGGAAAGGGCTTGCTTTGTCTGTCTGTCTGGGAGTGAGCCAGCCTTCCACCTATGAGCTGCAGACTCTTGGTTGGGGGCTGTCAGTAATGATCTCCCCTATCCCAGCAGGAGGGAAAAGTCATCCAGAGACTTTGCTGAAGATGAAGTGAGACCACCGCTCAGTTTCCCCTTTCAGTGCCTACTTTTGCTCTTAACTCCAGGCTGAACAGTGAAGAAAGATTTCCTTCCTGAGACTAATTCATGAGTCTTGGATGGGAAAATGTTTGGAACTGAGGAGATTTCCTAACATAGGACCATTGGATGCTGGTTTCCACAGACACAGGACTGGGAACTCATTTCCTACTGGTGGCATTTTCATTCACATGAACAATCAATGTAATGTGATTCCACCCACCCATCTCTCTCTCTTTGATCCTGTTGCCATGGATCTCCTTGATGGGGGACCTCTTCTACACCCCAGGGTCATTATAGCATTATTCCATCTTAGCCTTGCATTTGTCAGAGGTTTTCTCAATAACAGAGGAATCAACCAGGTTTTCCTATGATTTTTATATCCTCAGTCAATGGCTGTATTCATTCATAGTCCAGTAAGCATGGATGGATCTAGGCTTTTGAAAACGCAGGTGCAGATGCTGAGGTGCTTCGTCACATAGAACACTACACACATCTTTCTCCAGTTAAAAAGAAACTAGACGCTTCACTAATAAGTAGGGGCCTAAAGCTAGATTATTCTATTTAATATTGTAGGAAAAAACCCCACCTCATTGGAAAGAGCATGAATTGGTGATATCATTTATTACATATAAAAACCCCAAACCCAACAAACTAAAAATACTCCAAAGATGTTATTTCATTCAACCTGGGCTCTTTCAAGTCAATTATTTGTCTCTTTGCCAGATTCACTAAATAAAATCTAGCTTTCTTGAGCCTCTGGCCAGCGCCTCCAAAGCTTCCTTGAAAGTGCTTTCTACACCTGAGCTCATGTTCACCTGAGCTAATATTTCTACCCCATAGTTCACATTTTTAATAAAACAGTCTGAAGGGCTGTGACATGGGTGTGACATGATTAGGAGTAGTAAACATGGCAGAAGGAAGGGGTGGTGGAGTAGTGGGACCATGAAAGACCATTAAAAGGGAAGAGGGTAATTCACACATGTGCAATGAAGAGTAGGTTCATGTGGCCTTGGACAGCTTGCCAAAACTCAGTAAGCAGCCCTCCAACCAAAAGAATTACCTGCCTCTGGTATAGAATCATAGAAAAGTCAGGGTGGAAGAGACCTCAGGAGGTCACATCTAGTCCAGCCCACTGCTCAAAGCAGGACCAGCCCCAGCTATCTCATCTCAGACAATGTTTTCTCTACTCAGTTTTTCAAAACCTCCAAGGATAACTTGAAGTAACTTTTTTTCAGTGCTTTGCTACCTTTCTGGTAAGAGAGTTTCTCCTAATACCTCTCCTCAACTTTCTTTGCTGCAGCTTGAGCCCATTGCTCCTTGTTCTGTCATCTGCCCCCTCCGAGAACAGTCCAGCTCCAGCCTCTTCTCAACCCCCCTGAAGGGAGCTGAAGGCTGCTATTCAATCCCACCTCGCTCTTCTCTTCTCCAGACTCAATACACCCAGTTCCCTCAGCCTCTCCTCACAAGTCATGGTCCCCAGCCCCTAAACCATTTTCATTGCCCTCTGATGGACTCTTTTCAATTTGTCCACATCCTTTCTAAACCAGGTTCCTAAAACTGGACACAGGACTCCAGATGTATCCTTATCAGTGCTGAATAGAGGGGAAGAATCACTTCCCTCAATCTGCTGGCAGCACTCTTACTCATGCAGCCTGGGTGGTGCTAGTCTTCTTCACAACAAGGGCACACTGCTGGCTCCTAGTCATCTCATTGTCCACTGTAACCCCCAGGTCCTTTTCTGCAGAGCTGCTGCTTATCGAGTCAGTGCCCCGCCTGTACTGGTGCATGGGATTGTTCTGTCTTAAGTGCAGGACTTTGCACTTGTCCTTGTTGAACCTCATGAGATTTGTTTTGCTCCAGTCTTCCAAATTGTCACAGTCTCCCTGAATTCTAACCTTACCCTCCAGTATCTACTGCTTCCCCCAGCTTGGTGTCATCCACAGGTGGAAGGAATGAAGCAAATTATAATGAGCCATGGAGTCAATTGACTCCCTCACTGCTGCCTGAATGGAAATGCTGCTCTCCCATTCTGAAAACACTTTAGGCTGGAAGGCAATGCGGCATAGGTGGTGGCAGGCTGGGGCTAAAGGGGGTTATCCCCCCCCAAACGCAGGGCAGTGCTGGCAGTGTTAGAGGGCTGCAGGGGCAGGCACAGACAGTCATGCAGCCGCAGTCTGCAGCAGCTCGGCAGTGTGCGGAGCGCTGCCCACCACAGCAGGCAAGTCTGTGATGGGGACAGGGGATGGAGGAGGGTAGATCGAGGACCCCACAGTGAGGGAGGGAGCAGGAAAGGGGCAGGGGATGGGGTAAATGGGTTCCAGTTCCAGGGGTGGGTTGTGTAATGGTTGGAGCCTGGACGACTTGTCCAGTTGTAGAGGGGGCTCCTGCCATTGCGTGCACCCTGGAGGAAGCATGCGGAACACATGCCCCCAGGATCTGTGTGTGGGGTGGAGGTAGGCTGCCACTGCAGGCTGGGGCTCTGTGTCCCACTGCCATTGCCTCAGGAGATGTGCGACACCATGTGCCTTCTTCTGCTGGGTGGGCATGGGATGCAGCACAGCCTGGCAGTGGCAGGCACAGAGCATTGTGCAGCTTCCAGGCCAAAGACAGCAGGGTGCAGTAATCCAGCCTTCAGTGGCAGCCCACCTCCACCCCATGCACAAATTCAGGGGGGCACATGCCCCCCCATGCCTCTCCCAGAGTGCACACAGCAATGGGAGCCTCCCCCATGCCCTTGGATGAGCTGCCTGGGCTCCGACCATCCCACAACCCACCCTGGGACCCTATTCACTCCAGCCCCTGCCCCACTCCCTTCTTCACCATGGGGGCCTCAATCTCCCCCACCCCTCCCCCAGGCCCTTCCCCTCCACAGACTTACTTGCTGGGGAGTCGGTGTTCACAGCCCCTTCCTCTGCCTATGAAGTGCAGACACAAGTTACAGGAGATGCTATGTTTTGCAATGTCTTCATCTAATCCCTCATGGAATGAGGGGTGAGATTTTCACCCAATTAGCCACTTTTGAAGTGGTCTGCAGCCATGTACCTGTGTTTGGTCATGATTATAAAGCATGGTCTGTGGCTAGATTGGGCAAAAGTTGTCACTTGTGTCTGCGCTTAAAGGGAAACAGTTTCCACCCTTCTAGGAAAAACAGAACTGCACCAGAAGGTAAGCTAAAGGTAGGTAGGAAGCGTGGGGTCGGGAACAGGCATGGGGTGCAAGATGTGTGGGGCAGCCTGCAGGGGGGACTGGGAGTGGGAAGGGTAGGTACAGGAATGAGTGACAAGGGGTAAAGAGATGGTGGGAAGGAAACAGGGGCAGTCAATGACACAGATGAGCAGGAGTTGGGGAATAGGTAGTAGGGAGGCAGACATGGAGGGGTGGACATGGGGAAGGGGAGCAAGGGATGGGGGTCTGAGCCCTTGCCCACCACCACAGCCATGGAGGTGACAAATTTGAAGACAACCTTCCCTTAATTAGATTAAATACATAATTATAACCAAATTAAATTTCCATGTACAGAACCTAATTATTGGGTGGTCACCTTAAACTAAAGGTCATCTTGGATTCAAGTTAATACAGTAGATCATGGCTTTTATAGTAATTCTTCACAGGAGTGGACACTGGAATTTGCTATGGTTACAAGCTGGGCTTGGTTCCTTGGCTCCAAAGGGCAGTACTGGCTCTTCCTGGCTGCCGGTCTTGTACTCTTTGCCATCCTCTACCAATTTCATGGGCTGTTAGTCGGCCATGATTTTTATGATGCTTTTAGAATACTGAAAGCAGAAGAGATTGAGTGTCAGGGGAAGATTTTATTCATACATGGACTTAAGGCATTTACAATGAAACTTCTGCATGGAGACCACCATTATCCCCAGTGGGTTGGTCAGGCCCCTACCACCACTAGAGCAATGGCCAACCTACATCAGGTGGGGATCAGACTACAGTCTCACACATTTGTGCCCATGACCATTAATCACAAATCATCCATAAAGAAGAGACTCTTGTGGTTGGACAAGCCAGTACCAACCCTGTTGAGATGGATGTCTCTGGCCTCAAAGCCCCAGCTGGTTGTATTCCAAGGGTCTCCACTTCACAGACAGATCCAACTACTTCAGAGGGGACGTATCTGGACTGATGCATACTCTGTGCATTCCCCAGGGTGTGTCTGGACTGAGGCATACTCCACAGGCTTCCCTGGTGTTAGATTGATCTCAGCATAGTGCAAAACATCACTAGTCTCACCACCAGCTTGTCTGTGTCTCTGTTGGGAAGATGGAAAGAATCACCAGGGATCCATCTCCTGACATTCAGGGAGAGAGTTAAAACTGGAAAATTCAAGAGGGAGAGAGAGAGAACAAAAGGCCAAATAGAATAATGGAAGCTACTGCCCAGGCATACATATTAAATGGAGCATCTTCCCCAGAGGCCTTACCATGTACATTGGATGTTTGAGAATCAGAACATTTCTGGAAGAGGGCAACCCAAAGAAGCCATTGCCATACCCAGGAGAGACTAAAAAGGCTGAGAGGGAGATAGGATCAAGGTCTGTAATGTCATGAAGGGAGTGACCCAAGTGGCCAGAGAACTGTTGTTCACCAAGTCCGAGAGCACTAGAACTAAGAGGCACCCAGGTGCAGTGATGCAGTCACACTCCTCTTTGACTCCTGCTTCACCAAAATTTTAAGGCCAACATCCTGGTAGTGGAAGTGACATTTCTATTCTGGCAGCAGCAAGAGAGTCCATTGACTAGGACACAGGTCTTATAAGGGAGAGGCTGAGGGGACTGGGCTTTCTGAGTCTGGAGAGGAGAAGATTTAGGGGTAATTTCATTGCAGCCTTCAACTACCTGAAGGTTGGCTACCAAGAAGATGGAGCTTGACTGCTCTCAGTGGTGGCAGTGACAGAACACTGCGCCAATGGTCTTAAGTTGCAGGAGAGGAAGTAGTTGTTATATCTTCGGACATACTTTGTTCAAGGTTTTTAAACCCCAGGTGAGATAGTTGGGGCTGGTCCTGCTTGGAGCGGGAGGGTTGGACTACATGTGACCTCCTGAGGTTTCTTCCAACCCTCAATCTCTATGATTCTATGACTTCATGGCTTATTCTCACCCCCCTGAGTCTTGCCAATCTCTCGCCACTCCACAAGTGAGAATAACCTTTTCTCCTTTTGAAGATTCTTGATGTTCCACTATTCAAGAAATCCTTTCTTCTGCAACATTGATGTGTCTGTTAGCCCCTCCTGAGAATTTCTCTTTCCTATTTTGCAGTCCTGCAGACTATGGTTAGCTCTAACTAAAATGTTAACTCACAGGTGGTCATATTAACTCAGGTGTAGAAGTGACTGAGAGTGACTATTGGAGGCCCAGTCAAGAAAGAGCCTTAAGAAGGCTAGATTTTGTCCTTTGAATCTGAATAAGAGACATAGAATTAACTGAAATGACTACAGGATAAATGACAATATCTTTCAATTATTTTGACTGCTTTTTGCCTACTTGGTTGTGGTGGGGTCGGTTAATTTTATATATGGTCTAGTATATCACTGCACCTGTCAAGAGTTAGATTTATTGTTTTACTTTGATTTTAAACTGAATAATAATGTGCTAGCCCCAAGCACATTGGTAAAGTTTCTGGTTTCTCTTTCACTGGAGAAAAATAAGAACATAAGCATTGCGATTGACCGAGTTGGATGTCTTCCACAGACTGCTGTGTCATGCTCGGGTAGAGAGTGAAGTGGGTATGTCCAGGTATTTTTCCACCATTCCTCTCCCACTTGCAGTCTCCAGCATTTAAGATCTAGGAAGTTCTGATTTAGAGGCTCTGCCCCTAACTCTCATGCTCAATAGCAACGGATGCTCCTTTCCTCCAAGAATGGGTCCAATTCCTTTCTGAATCAGGCGAAAGTATCAGGTTCCACATCTGGTGACAAGTGCTACACTTTAATAATATGCTGGGTGAAAAATAACTTCCTTTTGTTTGTTTTAAACTTGCTCCCTACATGTATGTTGTCTTCTATGTGATAATCAGAGATCCTGGTTTTCTGTTTCCCATGGAAAAACAGAGAAAACCACAGATTTCCCATTTTTATCAGAGAAAACACGGATTTCCCCTTTTAGAAGAGAAACCCACTGATTCTCCTTTTTGCAGAGAGCTCTGCAGGCTGGCTGAGTTCCAGCCTACAAGAGCTGTTTGGCTGGGATCAGGCAGGCTGTAAACCCCGTCCCAGCTGGACTGCCTGACTAGCTGCAAACCCCGGGTTGCAAATGCTGTGCTCCCCACCCTGCTGTCCTCCTCCAGGCTCTCTAGAGAGCGCAGCATGTGCAACTGGTGCGGCAGGGCACGGTGGGGCCATGCACAAAAGCTGCTTGCTGCTGCAAGCTCCATGCTGCCCTAGCCACACTTCCTCTGTGTGCACCGGGGCAGTGCACACCCTCCACACAGATCTGGGGAGCGCGGGTCCCCCCTGTCCCCCAGAAGTGCTTGCTGCCACTGGGATTTGGCCCCACACAAGCCTGCAGCAGGCAGCAGCAGGGGGGAGATGGCTCCTGCTCCTGCTATAGTAGCCACTGCCTTCTGTTGGGGACAGGGGGCTGCAGACCTGGGTCCCTGGCCCCATAGCTCTGGCAGCTGGGGCCCCCTCCAGCAGGGCTGCGGGGCAGGGGCTGTGGGTGGGGGGGAAAGGAGCACAAGCAGGGTTGGAGGGATGTGGTGGGAGTGAGGGATACCATCAGGGCTGTGGGGGGCATTTAATTTTAACCATGGAGTTGGGGATTTTTATCAGAGAATTTGCAATTTTTTATCACAAAATTTACTATTTTTTATCACAGAAAACCAGGATTCCTGGTGATGATGACCCACAGCATCAGCACCCCCCATCTTCAACTTTCTAGATCAGCCTATGGTCACATCTCACCTCTCTCTGGAAGTGACCACTGTCCCCTCAGTCAATACAGAGCTGGAGCATGACAGTCTTACCTTTGCTGGCTGCTGTTGCGTCTTGGTGGTGGTTTCTGGGGAAGAAGGGAACAAGGCAGGAGTTACCAGTTGAAGAGCAAGCAGGAAGTGCTTAGTTAGAGGAGTAGCTGAAAGGCTGCAGACTCCCCTTGAGCTAGCATGTAGCAATTGAATTTGAAGAGCTGAAAGGGTAACACAAATGGGAATGTGGAAGAAGCAGCCGAAGAGCTGAGTACCTTTGCATCTCTGTAGGAGAAGGACAGTCATGGCAAGGAAAGCCATGGCTCCCAGAGCAACTCCAGCTCTGTACATGATGAGCTCTGTGCTTCGATCCCCTGTAGAATTCATTGAGCACTCTCTCTCTGCTGGAGAACAAAATAGATGACAGTGATATTCCCAGGGCAACCAGGGCATAAGGTCGTGATTTCAAACTCGATAGACTTCATGGCTTATTATCATCTTCCTGGTTCTTGCTAATCTCTCTTCACTCCACAGGTGTGAAAAGCCACCCCTCTTCTTTTTTAATGGTCTTGATCTTCCACTATTCAAACCATCCTTTTTTCTGCAATGTTATCATCTGTCTCACATTCCTGGGAATATCATTCTTCCATTTCCCAGCCCTGTAGGCACTTTGTAACTAGCTAGATTCAGACATGGTCCTATTGACTCGCATGTAGAAATGACTGACAGTACAGATCTAGAGGTATCATCAAGGTTCTCAAGAAGGCTAGATTTTGCTTTATCAGTCTGAATAAGCAATGCACACTTAACTGGAATGACTACCGGATAAATGACACAATACTTTGGGACTATTTCAATTCTTTTTTGCCTAGTTGATTGTGTTTATTCTTCTAACTTTATAACCTAGCCAATTAATGATAGGATTATATATAGTATAGTGCATATTCCACTGACTGTATTTGTGTTTGCTTTGATATTAAACTGAATACTATAGTGCTAGCCCCCTGTCATATTAGTAACATCTAGGTTCCCTTTAAGTGGAGAAAAATGTATGTCATGTTCTTTGGGATGATGTGCCAACCCGTGTGCACCCCCACTTTCCTAAATCCTATCCACCCATGAATTCATCCCAGGTCAAATGATGCATCTGTCTATAGACTGTGTTTACCTTTGTTGGTGTCTCCCAGTGTGGCTTAGATATTACAGAATGATAGAGAAGTTGGGCTGGAAGTGACCTCATGAGGTCATCTGGTCCAACCTCCTGTCCAAGGCATGATCATCCACATCTAAAGCCTCCTATAGCAATCCATCATCTAAACTCTTTGTAAAACTCCCATTATCCCTTGACACTACAAAATACATCATACCCACACCTTCCACAGAGAATACATGGGGATCATGACAGCAAATGTCCTGCTGTTGTAAAAATTTGTTAATGTATGCTCAAGATATCCCAGGCAGAGGCTATGCCCCCCACCACTGAGGATGGCAAACCTTTCCACCAGGGTCTGTACAAATTAGACCAGGCCATAAAATTCCTTCCTCACCCCAAAGATTACATTGGTCTGACCCTGAGCAGATAGGCAAGACCATTTAGCCAGTAACCTCTGTCTATCTATTGCAGCCTGGCTCTGGGAGATTCTGGGAAACTTTCCAGACAGACAGTTAGTTCAAAGGCTGCCATTTTGCAGTCCATAAGATGTGTTTATTAATTTAATTTTAATTCAGCAACTTAAATTTCTAGTGGAGGGGTGGTTTCTACTTGAGACCTCTTGAGCCCTAGTGGAGTCATGTGGGGTTAAGACCCCCAGGGAAGGAGATCACTGGAATTACATTACCATCTTTCCAAAGCAGCCTTCTAATCAAATGGGCTCACTCAGCATGATTTAAATAGTGCGTAAAATTCATTAGAAAAAACTAAAATGTCTAAAACAAGGCAAACAAAAATCTGGGTTTTAGTTAAAATAAACATTTTCTTTCACCCAGTGCAGTGAGGTTTAAATTGCCCCTCTTGGAGCCAAGTTATAAAGCCAAGTGTTGCACAGGGATCTGTGCGTGTGTGTGTGTGTGTGTGTGTGTGAGAGTATTGGGTCTGTGTATCTCTGGGTACATCTTGCTTTGGGCTCTGGTCTCTAGGTGTGCATTTGTTTTTTGCCTCTCTCAGTTCTATCATTAAAGTTTCACACTCTCTCCAACACCCACACACAAATCTCTACCCTGCACTCACCAGCCAGTGCCCTCCTCCATACACACTTCAGCAAAACCTCTGAGTTCTCTCCTGTCCACCCCACAGCTGAGCCCAGCTCTAGATCCCTGCTCTGGCTCTGTCGGAAGTGTGTCCCTGGGGTGGGGGAGATCTCCCCTCTGGAGAGCCCTAGGTTTCCATCTAACACTGGCAAGATAGCAAGTGCAGGGGTCATGCATCTAACCTCCTTAGTCAGCTCCTGCAAGTGACTATATATGAGACGGCCTTTAGAGCAAAATGCCAGCTGGAAACATTGACTCAAACCAACCATGGACCTGTTCAGTTCAAACCTGACAGCAGCACCCTCCCCCCCCCGCATGCATATGACACATGCATTGGTGGGTCTAGCATTTTGAAAAGGAGGAGTGTAAATGGTGTAATACATCAATGCAGCACATTTTTTTTTCTCAGTTCAAAAGAAATGGGATGCTTTCCTGTTATGTTGGGGGCAAGGGCGGGGAGTGCTGGGGGGAGTAGTGCTATATTATTCAGCTGAAGATCAAAGCAAAAAACAAATGTGACTACTGAATGGTGCACTGGTTTGCTAGATTATTCAGATTCAAAAACCAAAATCTAGCCTGCCTGAGTGTCTTGACAGACCCTCTGATCCCTCACTGTCGTATGAGTCATTTCTATATCTGAGTTTCAAGAACCACCCGCAATGAAAATTTCTAGCTAGAGATCAAAAAACCCAACAGACTGCTGGCCTGTGAAATAGATGATACACATTGTCAAAAATGGCTGAAGACAGCAGCATTGTAGGAGAAAGGATAGTTTGAGGAGTGTAAGTTCATGATGTTTGAAAAGGAGGCAGAGTTGTTCACACCTATGGAGTGGATAGAAACTAGCAGGAATCTGGGGTAGGATAATGAGCCATGAAGTCAATGGACTCCCTCAGTGCTCCCTGGGTGTAAATGCTGCTGCTCCTCCAAGGCATTTGATTTCAGTCCAGCAGAACTCAAAGCAGGGTGCAACTGCAGCACTGATCCCCTTTCTGGATTTGTCTCTGGACACACACATGCCTGATTTAATCCTACTCACCGGTGTGGCTCTGGTTCATCTGTGTAACTCTCAGCATGGTGCCCTCTCCCAGCCCAATCTGCTCCTCATTACTTTGGACACAGCACAGGTAGGGGCCAGAGTCCCGCTCTTGCAGAAAGGAAAGCATCAATGTGGCCTCCCCGTGTTTGTGCTGCTCCAGGTTGGACGTCTGGATCCGCCCCTTGTAGAACGGGTGGTGAGATTGCAGTGTTATGTCCCCAGCAGCCCCCCAGAACCAGGTCACTCTTGTTCTCGCCATGCTGTGGTTTTCAAAAGTGCATCTCAGGGTCACATTTTCTCCAGCTCTCACATTGAGAGATTTGGGATCCTGAGAGACTCTGACATCTAGGAAATGAGAGAGAAACAGCCAAAGTCACATCCCCAAAAGACATCATAACAACAAGGTAGGTGAAGCTTGGGGTTTGATAGGAGTCTTCCCCACAGCAATCTGCTGTCCACAGTTATTTGCCCACCTCTCCTGACTGAACAACAGCTTCCCCCTTCCCGTTCCATCACCTTGATCCATCCATCCTATGTCCATTTCTGTCCACCTCTCTTTTCCCCTTCCATTTCTACTTTCTTTGGACCCTGAAGCGTCCAAAGCTTCTCCGAATCTGAAGCTCTGCCCGAAGCCTCGCACAGCCCTACAGCCCAGATTTGATCCTGCACTATATTGCAGAGCCTGTGTGATATTGCAGGAGAAGAAAATGATTCTTCCTCTCTATTAAGCAAAGGGAGGCCTCCCCTAGAGTCCTGTGTTCAGTTTTGGACCCAATGCTTAAAGGAGTATGCAGAGAGATTGTAAAGAGTCCATCAGAGAGTTACAAAATGATGTGGGGCCTGGGAAGTAATGCTGATTGGGAGACACTGAATGAATGAAGGTTATTTAAACTAGAGCAGAGAAAAGAAGACTGGGTGGGGATTGCATACCAGTCCTCCAAGTTCTTAAGGGTGATGTTGGGGGGAAGGCAATGGGATTTTCTCTGTGACCATAGGAGACATGGTAGGAGCAACGGTTTCAAGCAACAGTAGGGGACATTTAGGCGGAAGGTGAGGAGCAAACCAGGGCAGCAGCAAACTTACCGCGTCTCTGGTTCCTGGTACTTATGTTCAGGACCAGAGCTTTGTGACACCCATCTTGGATTTCTGCACCAGCTTTGTTTGAGCAGAGGGGGAGAAACCACAGATTACTTAGTGAACTCCACAAGGAGAAGGGCCAGTCCAGCCCTCACAGGCATGCAGATTGGCCATTCTGGACTGAAGACAGTCTAGATTACTATGTTCATTCATTTCCACTGCTCAGCATGCTAGGAAGTCATGTGGGGAGAAACTGAATAGAGAGAAGGCAGTCTGTGGAGGAAGAGGGGATTCACAGATGAGCCCACGGAGAGAGAAGAACATAAGGACAAATGAGCAGATGGACACTGCTACAGGATAAGTAAGGGAACGAATCAGGTAGATCTAGAATGGTTTGGGAGACATGGGGGTGGAGGGGAGGAAACATGAACAGATACTAGAGAAGCAAAATCTGGGTGGGTTAGAGGGGAAGTTTGGGAATGGATGGAAGGATGGAGGGGGCAGGTGGGAAGGGAAGAGGGATGAAATTGCTACAGAATGAAAATAGATAGTTTGAGCAGGGGAGGGAGGTGAGGACTGTGCTGTGGCTTAGTTGGCTGGGTTTATTAGACACCTAAGGGAGATGGGTAGATGAGGAGGAGTGGGCGGGATGGAGAACAAGAAGGGAAGATTCCAGGGAGGGAAGAGTGCGTGGCTGCTGGCAGGGAGAGGTTTAGGTGGATGGAGCAGGGCATGGAGGCCAGCTGGGCAGTGCCCAGGGAAGTGGCTAAGCTTTCCCAACCTACCTGCTTCCTGGGTGGATACAAGAAGGGTGTTGAGAAGAACAAAACCCAGTGCTGGCAGCAGCTCCATGCTCTCTGCTCTCTGCGCAATGCTGCAGGGCCCTCAGCTCGACCTCCTCCTTTCCCGGAAGCATCACTCTCCTGGGGCCAGCGAAAACTTCTGTGGTTGGTGCCTCTACGCTCACCTCAGAAACATGTGAGAAATGTGGCTGGACAAGGAGGAGGGACTATGCATTCATGGGTATGAAGGGTTATTTACATGATTGCAGAGTTGTGGGTATAGGTGGTAAGACATCCAACAGCATCCTCCTAGTGCACATACTAACCTGTGTGTCCTGGCCCCCAGACTGCCTTCAGCTGACCAGGGCTCACAAATTAAAATAGTAGAGGGTAGGTGGGGATGGATGCTTGGATGGACAGATGGGGCATGTGGAGATGAATGGATGGATGGGTGATGGATAGATGGATGGAGAATGTGAGGATGGATGCATGCATGCCCCGGGAAGTGTGTAGGAATGGCTGGTGGTTGGAGGGGGAATATGGGGATGGATGTGTGGATGGATGGATGGATGTGTAGTTTCCCAGCTACATATATCCATGATCTCTGTCTCTGTTTCTGTCTATACAGAACAACATCATTATAACACCCCCACCTTTTAACACTCCAAGCAACATCACCACATTGGAGCTAGCAGCCTTCATCTTATACCAGCACCCCCTGCTCCCCTTTCATGGCTGGTTACCATGAGGTCATTCTGAGCATTATTTCTGTCTGCCTCATTGGCTGTGGATGATTGCAGGAGCAGAAAGGGCTCAGGAGCAGCGTCAGAACCAAGAAAGGTCTTTCCTGGCTTGGATGGGGGTTCCAGGCAATAGAAAATGAGTTTCCAATCCTTGTCATGGTTGCAGGAGAAGACAGATGCCCCATGCCATTGGACAACCAACAGCAAGCTACCCCCTCTCTCCCCAATCAATTTGTCTCCTCTCACAGGCCGGTAGGAATCCCTGGTCAGTTTGCTGGTGACCACTAGCACCTCCTCCCTGCTTGCACCATTGACCCACAGGACTTCCTGGCTCTGTTTCACACTCTCAGCCTGTTGCTTCCTGTGACATCTAGGCCATGCTACTTCTGCCAAATTGAGCTCAATTCTCTTGGAGCATTACAGAGAGCATGGAGCTGTGGGGTATCACAGCAATTGTCTTCTCTGTTCCCCTTCTTGGTTCAATCACAACAGCTGGTCTTTGTGGAGGAAAATGGATGATAACTCAGGCATCCTGGTCCCACCTCTCCCTGCTGTAACCTGGTACACCTTGGGGCACCTGTCCCAGGAGTGGAGGTAGAACCTAGCAATCTTGGGACTGAGCCACTAACCTCCCCCACCCTCCACTCTAACTCACCTGGGAGAGATCACAGGAGTCCAGGATCCCAGCCTCTCCTGCTCTAAACCTCCCCAGGCCATACTCCCCGCACAGAGCTGGAAGAAACCCCAAGAGTCCAGGCTCTCAGCCTCCTCTACTTTAACCCCCCAAGACCCCGCTCCCCTCCCATATCAGAGCAAAGAGCCCAGGCAAAGGACTTCTGGTCAAGAGTCCAGGGCAGGCCACTCAAGGGAGCTGCATTCTGGGGCAGGTACCTCTTGGTGGCAGGAGGCTAAGGATGGCTAGAGAGAGGACAGTGAGAAGCAGGGAGACGATGGCTCGGCAATAGAGGGGACCCAGGTCCAGACACAGCATGCAGTCTCCTGAAAATAAGGCAAAATGGGGAAAGGGGTTAGGAGACAATACGATGACTGCCTCTTGCTCTCTGGATGGAAAAAAACCCTGCCCTATTCTCCGCCCACCCATGATCCACCTCTGGTTTCTATATGTAGCTAATTCCCCACCCAGCTGCCTCTAGTTTAAAGGGAGCATTTTACTCTCCTCAGTCCCTGTGTCTCCCTCTTCTTTCCTAGTGTGTGGTATTAATGTGTCTATGCATCCAACCCTTCTTGTCAGAACTATATATCTTTCCACGCTCTGTTTTTCATCCTTCTAGAGACTCCCAGTACATGTCTGTCCTTCTGTCCATCCCCTCCTTTCCTTCCCTTGCCCATTCATCTGTCTGGCCCAGGGAAAGTTTGGAATGCAGGGTGCTGGACCAATCCAGTAAGGTTGTTTTCCTGATGAGAATTGTGCCCTGGGCCTGCTAAGAAAACCTTTCTGTTCCCAGGCTCTAGGTCCCAGTACTTGTGATTGGAGCTTTTCAGCAGCTGACAAAGTTTTCTATAGCTGATTCATTTAAGTTGTGGAGACGGGTGGAGAAGAAGAACTCTTCCATTGCATTCACCCTGAGAAAGAACAGCGCAGCCCATATGACTGTCCAAGGTTGTCCAAGGCTGTCCAAAGCTGTTGGTTGTTATGCAAATAAAATCATTCCATTTTTTTCCCCAGCCCCATATATGGTCCCATGATCGCCTCTTGGAGAAACTGGCCAATTGTCGCCTTGGGTCCTCCACGATCAACTGGCTGGAAAATTGGCTCCGGGGTTGGACCCAGAGGGTAGTAATTGATGGAAGTCACTCATCGTGGTGTCCTGTGACCAGTGGGGTCCCCCAAGGCTCTGTCCTTGGACCCATACTGTTCAACATCTTCATTAATGATGTGGACACTGGAGTCAGAAGCGGACTGGCCAAGTTCGCCGATGACACCAAACTTTGGGGCAAAGCATCCACGCCAGAAGACAGGCGGGTGATCCAGGCTGACCTGGACAGGCTCAGCAAGTGGGCGGGTGAGAATCTGATGGTGTTCAACGCCGATAAATGCAAGGTTCTCCACCTTGGGAAAAAAAACCCGCAGCATCCTTATAGGCTCGGCAGTGCTGTGTTGGCTAGCACTATGGAAGAAAGAGACTTGGGGGTCATCATTGACCACAAGATGAACATGAGCCTGCAATGCGATGCGGCGGCTAGTAAAGCGACCAAAACGCTGGCTTGCATCCATAGATGCTTCTCAAGCAAATCCCGGGACGTCATTCTCCCCTTGTACTCGGCCTTAGTGAGGCCGCAGCTGGAGTACTGTGTCCAGTTTTGGGCTCCACAATTCAAAAAGGATGTGGAGAAGCTTGAGAGAGTCCAGAGAAGAGCCACGCGCATGATCAGAGGTCAGGGAAGCAGACCCTACGATGACAGGCTGAGAGCCCTGGGGCTCTTTAGCCTGGAAAAGCGCAGGCTCAGGGGTGATCTGGTGGCCACCTACAAGTTTATCAGGGGTGACCACCAGCATCTGGGGGAACGTTTGTTCACCAGAGCGCCCCAAGGGATGACAACTAGGTCGAACGGTCATAAACTCCTACAAGACCGTTTCAGGCTGGACATAAGGAAGAATTTCTTTACTGTCCGAGCCCCCAAGGTCTGGAAGAGCCTGCCACCGGAGGTGGTTCAAGCGCCTTCATTGAACACCTTCAAGATGAAACTGGATGCTTATCTTGCTGGGATCCTATGACCCCAGCTGACTTCCTGCCCTTTGGGCAGGGGGCTGGACTCGATGATCTCCCGAGGTCCCTTCCAGCCCTAATGTCTATGAAATCTATGAAATCTATGAAATATTTTGTTCTCTGTGTCCTGCAGAATTGTGTGGAAGAGGATGAATGGGGATTTTGAGTCTGAGGTGGGAAGTAGAGATGTGTGGTGAGGAAGAGTGGGGGAATATACACTCCATGGAGATGGGGAGGATCTCAGAGGCATGGAGAGTACAGAAGGAAGGATGGGTGGATGATGTACCCATGGAATGTGATAATACCACCCACATCCTTATTCCGCTCTCTCACTTGGTGAGTATAGGCATGTGCACTCACACATATTCCCTTGATCTCAGCATTTCACTTCCTCCCCCATTAGCACTCTACAAACTATCTCCATTCCCACCACGTCACCGCCCAGCCCACCCCTCCCCCTCCCCTCTCTAGATTGCCTACTGTCAATACATTTACTGACTGTCGATAAAAAAATCAGACTAAAAAATGGCTGTCCTTGGGGTAGGTGGGACCATGTATTTGGAGATGCCGTGCTGCCAGGTGACCATGAACAGAGGGAGGCCAGTTTCTCATGGGTAGAAATACTTCAATGATTCTCACAAAAACACGTTCAATGTCGCTCATTTTTTAAATGTTGGTCAATTCCAATTTGTGGATAATGCTTACTTTTTAATCTTTTTGAAAACTCACTGATTTCCACAGCTCCTGCTCTCTGGGTTTAGGGGTGTACATGGGTGTTTTGGTACATCAGGGGGCCCAAGGCCTATTCCAGAGAAAGGGCTGGTGGGGAAGAGAAAACATGTCCCCTTTAAGAGCCAAACTTCTTTGGCCCAGGAGCAAGCACTTGGTTAGCAGCAGTGGTGTAACGAGTAAACTCTGTGCCCAGGACAAACACTGTTGGAGACACAGGGATGGAGGTTGCTGGTTTCAAGAATAGGGGTGGAAGGGCAACAGTCTTACACGTGTCGGTAACTCCTCTGTCTGTCCTGGCTGCTGCTCTTAAAGTGCTTCCAGCCTGGGACTATTCTGAAGTTCCCTGCATGGCAATGGTGCCAGAGTGGAGACTATGTGGAGGTAGGGGGCATCTGACCTCATTTGGCACCTAGGGAGGTGTCCCTCTTTCTCCCACCCCTCCAGTTAGACTACTGGATAATGGGAGTGCTACTCCTGGAGAATGAGTAGAGAGATTTAGTGCTGGACCCGGAAGGGAAAGAACAGTAATTGGGAGAGGAAGAAAGAGAAAAGCCATGGGGACAAAACCCCCTCCTTCCTTCCGTTTCCTGACAACAACCTGACTCAGATGTGGTCCTATTAATTCAGGTGTAGAAATGAATGACAGTGCAGTTCTGGAGACACCATGAAGGTGCTCAAGAGGACTAGATTTTGTTTTATGAATCTGAATAAGTGATGCACATTTTAACTAGAAAGACTACAGGGTTTCATAGTTTCATAGTTTCATAGTTTCAGGGTCGGAAGGGACCTAATAGATCTTCTAGCCCGCCCCCCCGCCAGGGCGGGAGAACAACCCAAAAACACAAACAAAACCACTCACCCTAAAAACAAAAACGGGACTCAAATGAGTCCAGCCAGGTAAGTATCCAGCCTCTTCTTAAAGATCCCCAGGGTAGGGGCCAGCACCACCTCCCTTGGAAGTTGGTTCCAGCTCCTAGCCGCCCTAACTGTGAAGTAGTTTTTTCGGATGTCCAATCTGTACCTCCTCTCCATCAACTTGTGCCCATTATTCCTTGTTATGCCAGCAGGGGCTAGGGGAAACAGCGTCTCCCCCAAACCCTTCTGGTTCCCCCTAGTGAGTTTATAGACGGTCACCAGGTCCCCCCTCAGCCTTCTCTTGTGGAGGCTGAATAGGTTCAAGTCCCGCAGTCTCTCACTGTAGGGTCTGCCCTGTTGTCCCCGGATCATGCGGGTGGCCCTCCTCTGGACCCTCTCCATGTTGTCCACATCCCTCCTGAAATGGGGCGCACAGAACTGGACACAATACTCCAGCTGCGGCCTGACCAGCGTCGCATAGAGGGGGAGGATCACCTCCCTGGCTCTACTCGAGATGCACCTGTGGATGCACGACAAGGTCCGGTTAGCCCTGCCAACCATGACCTCGCATTGTCGGCCCATGTTCATCTTGGAGTCAATAATGACACCAAGATCCCTTTCCGCCTCCGTGCTCTCAAGTAGGGAGCTCCCCATCTTATAAGTGTGCTGCTGGTTCCTACTACCCAAGTGCAGCACCCTGCACTTGTCCGTATTGAAACGCATCCTGTTCCTGTCTGCCCACCCCTGTAACCTATCCAGATCCTTCTGCAATCTCTCTCTCCCTGCTAGCGTGCTCACCTCCCCCCAAATTTTGGTGTCATCAGCGAATTTAAACAGGTTGCTCTCCACCCCAACATCAAGATCGCTGATGAAGAAATTGAACAGCGCAGGCCCCAGGACCGAGCCCTGGGGGACTCCACTACCCACCTCCCCCCAAGTCGAGTATGATCCATCCACCACCACCCTCTGAGTGCGACCCTTCAGCCAATCTGCAATCCATCTGACCGTGTAGGCATCTATGCCACAGTCGCCTAGTTTATTAATTAGGATGGGGTGAGAGACGGTGTCAAAGGCCTTGCTGAAGTCCAGAAAGACTACATCCACCGCGACACCTGCATCCATGGCCTTTGTGACCTGATCATAAAAGGCAATCAGGTTGGTCTGACATGATCTCCCCCTAATAAATCCATGCTGATTGCCCCTGAGCATCATCTCGGATGCCGGCCCATCACAAATGTGCTCCTTGATGATCTTCTCAAAGAGCTTCCCCAGGATTGAGGTAAGACTGACGGGCCTATAATTGCCCGGGTCCTCCCTTTTCCCTTTTTTGAAGATGGGGACCACATTAGCTACCTTCCAATCGTCTGGCACCTGGCCCAAGCACCACGATCGCTCGTAGAGCCGTGCCAGGGGCCCTGCAATAACCCCAGCCAGCTCCCTCAGCACCCTGGGGTGGAGAGCATCCGGACCCGCTGACTTGAACGCGTCCAGCCCCTCCAGAAGCTCTCTAACCCGGTCCTCCCCAACCTGAGGTCTGAAGGCGATCCCCTCGCGTCCGGCTTCTATCACAGCAGGGAAGTCCCGGTCCCTGCACAAGAAAACGGAGGTGAAGAATTGGTTAAAGAGGTCCGCTTTATCCTCTGACGCAACCACCAGATTGCCCCGCATATCCTGCAGGGGCCCCACATTACCCGGCGCCTTCTTCATCCTCCCAATATATTTGAAAAAGGACTTTTTGTTATCCTTAATCCTGGACGCTAATCCGAGCTCTATCTCCGCCTTGGCCTTCCTAACAGCCCGCCTGCAGGCCCGAGCAGAGGAGGTATACTCCTCTTTGGAGATTACACCCCCCTTCCACCGGGCGTACGCCACCCTTTTGGCAAGCAGGCATTCCCGGACACCCTTGGTGAGCCAGGGGGGCTTTTGGACACTCCTGCCCGCCTTGCTTCTTGTCGGGATGGACACCCCTTGGGCCCCGAGTATCGTTTCCTTAAGGAACGACCACTCCTCTTGGACGCTGAGTTCCTCTGCCCTCAAGGACCCCAGTTCCTCTCCCACTAATCTCCTCATCTCACTGAAGTTGGCCCTCCTGAAGTCTAGGGCCACCACCTTGCTGCGGGCCCTTGACACTCTACGCTGGATGGTGAATTCCAGCACGCGATGATCACTATTGCCCAGGTGGTCAAGAACCTGGAGGCCTCTTACCAGGTCGTCGCCTGCGGCCAGGACCAGGTCCAGCAGAGCATCTCCTCTGGTGGGACTGTGCACCTCCTGAATCAAGTGGAGGTCCTGCAACTCGGCCAAGAACCTCCTGGAGCGGTCCGTCCCGGCTGACTGCTCCTCCCAGCAGATGTCCGGGTAATTAAAATCGCCCATGACAACTACATCCCTTGCTTTTAGTGTCTCCGCAAGCTGGCCTGAAAATTCCCTGTCCAGCTCCTCCTCCTGATTGGGGGGTCTGTAATAGACCCCCACCGTCAAATCCCTCTCGCCTTGCCCCCCCTGGATCTTGACCCAGAGCACTTCAGCTCGCCCTTCCCCTGACCCCATACTGCTGGCAGAGGATGTGTAGTGCTCCTTGACATAAAGTCCCACCCCCCCCCCTGATACCCACAGGCATGCCAGAATAAGGAACATGGCTTTAAGTGAAGAGGTAATGTACAGGAAGAAAAAGTAACTATAGTATACTACATACAAGTAACTTTTTATATGTGGTTACATGTAGTTACCTGAAAGTCTGACCAAACTTATAGAAGTGATGCCACCAAATTTAATATTCACTTGTGCAAATACCTACAATGCAAATATCCAAATGACAAAACCAGCATGCACATGCTGATTAGGTTCTCAGAGCATATACTTGAGTTTATACCATTCTAGGCCCTTGGTGCTACTCAGGGAGAGCTTTAATGATACCTGTAGCAGTGCTAAGCACACACGGTAACAGAGAAGAGGCATAAACTTAGCTTGCTAGGCATCTTTTCACTAATCACTAGTTTAGGTTGATTACAAGTCTGCGCGAGATACACAGTGAGTCAACAGCCACTATAGCTCCATTCTTATACTAGTTTTGGGTTACAGAAGGACTTTACCAAGTGTCAAAACCAGCAGCATAGGGACCTAGCCAGGTGCCCGGTACACAGGGGCAGCAGTGACTTCCAGTTGCTGCTGCAGTTTACAATTGCAATCACATAGCTGTCAACAACCACTTTTTTTGCTTGTCCTTCCCCTGTCCCACCCATCCCACCCCAAGTCAGCGCCCAGGCTGGTTGCCATGTTTGCTCTGCCCGACTTATGCCACTGCCCAAAACCACAGTCTTGCTGATCGATTACACTGATGCTGTGAAGGTGCAGAAAACTGCCCTTTGGAGGCTGGTACCAACCCATCTTGACCTCATCAAGAAAGATGTTTTCCTCCTGGTGTTGTCTCTCCTCCCAGTCTCTGTCTTGCGTGGAGCGGCATCGTCCCCTGCAGGGCCGACCCCTCTGCCCTCATCCGTCGCCGCTGCCAAGGCATCAAATCTGTTCCCCAGCTGAACCTGGGGGGCTTCCACCGCTCTCTGCCTAGCAGCTCTAGATTTGGGCACCATCTTCCACTCCAGCGATGGCTGCGACTCCTGTGGGGGCTGTACCATGGGCGACCGGGCCTGCAGGGAACAGAAATAGGCATCAATTTCGTCCTCTGCCTCCCTGATCCCCCTCAGCCTACTCACCGCAGCCTGGAGCTCACCCACCTGCTCCTCCAGGGCACTAAGGCGTGCACAGGAGGGGCAGGCCGGGAGACCACCAGGCCCCACCCCCGCCCAGGGCCCCGCCAAGCCCCCTCCGCAGACAGGGGGGCAAGGGGCCACCGACTCCACCATGAGCTCCGTCTGGGTGGAGGCCTCAGAAGAGCCCATGGTAGGTGGCAGCCCCCGGGCAGGGTCCCTGGCAGCTGCGCTCCGCGTCTGCATCACCATGACTGCAGAGGTGCGCCCGCTACCTACTCCCTGGAGGAGCTACCCTGTGCAGCTCCCTCACGCCCGCCTTGCGCGAACGCCGGCGCAAACGCCGGCGCGCTCTTACAGAGCGCGCCTGTTTGCGCGCACTGTTCGCGCGCGCTGCCCGTGAATGACACATTATGTTTGGACTATTTTAATGATGTTTTACCTAACTGGTTCCATCTTTTCTTAACTATGTATAATATAGATAACTGATGATAGAATTATACATAATCTCGTGCAAATTCCACTGGCTGTTTTTGTTTTTGCTTTGATATTAAACTGAATCGTATAGTGCTAGCCTCCTAGCATATTAGTAAGGCATAGATTTCCTTTAACTGGAAAAAAAAAGTGTGTTGTGTTCTATGAGATGATGTGCTACCCCATGTGAAACCCCACCCTCTAAATCCATGAGTCCATCCCAGGTCAAATGACATATTTGTTTATAGTCTGAGTGTTTACCACTGTTGGTATCTCCCTGTGTGGCTTAGCCCGTTGGGGGACGGGGGGACTACCGCCACTGCTGGCCCGCTGAGCAATCCTTGCAAAGCCAGCAGATCACGGCGCTTCAGGGAGCCCACCCCTGCCCCAGCCCTGGTAAAATCTGTGTGCAAGGAAGGAGCCCCCCAGGGGGCACTTGCCTGCCTGTACACTAATGCCAGGAGCTTGGGGAATAAGCAGGAGGAGCTCATCCTCCTGCTCAGTGCAAACAACTACGATGTCATAGGGATAACAGAGACCTGGTGGGACTCCACCCATGACTAAAATCCGTGGGGAACACGGCACAGGGGACACAATGGTGGGAGTCTATTACAGACCTCCCACCCAAAGTCCTGAGCTTGACCAGGAGTTTGCCCAGGAACTGGCTGAGGCAGCTTGCTCCAGGACCATGGTTGTCATGGGTGACTTCAGTTACCCGGACATCTCGTGGGAGGATCGCTCAGCAAAATCTGAGCGGTCGCAAAGCTTCCTCTCGTGCGTGCATGACCTCTACCTGACTCAAGAAGTCTATGGGCCAACGAGAGGCAAAGCGCTGCTCCACCTGGTACTGGCTACTGGGGATGACCTAGTCGGCAACCTAGTGATCGATGGGAAGCTGGGTGACAGCGACCACGAGCTGATCACCTTCACCATCCGCCGAAAAGCTGGCAAGTCGGTCAGCAACGCGCAAGTCCTTGACTTCAGGAAAGCCGACTTTGATAAGCTCAGGAGGCTTGTCAGTGAGGCCCTAAGGGACCGTGACCACAGGGAGAGGGGAGTTCAAGAGGAGTGGTTGCTCCTCAAGGGAGCGATCCTCAATGCACAAACTAAGTCTATTCCATCTCGGAGGAAAGGCAGCAAGAGGGCACAGCAGCCCCCCTGGCTCTCCAGGGACCTAGCAGATCTCCTGAGGCTAAAAAGAAAGGCCTACAAAGGGTGGAGGATGGGAGTCACCTCCTGATAACTGACGCCCAGGAAAAAGCCAACCTATTAAATAGGTACTTTGCGTCAGTCTTTCATCAGTCCCATGGGACGCCCATGCCCGCTACAGGGCCGGGAAGTCCGGGTGAGGGTGATCCCCTGCCCTCCATTAATGCTGACTTTGTGAAGGAACATCTTGAGAAGCTGGATACCTTCAAGTCAGCTGGCCCTGACAATCTTCACCCCAGGGTACTCAAGGAGCTGGCGAGCATCATAGCCCAGCCTCTAGCACGGATCTTTGAAAACTCTTGGTGCTCTGGTGTAGTGCCTGAAGACTGGAAGAAGGCCAATGTGGTGCCTATCTTCAAGAAAGGGAGGAAAGTGGATCCGGCTAACTATAGGCCCATCAGCCTGACTTCTATCCCGGGGAAGATCTTAGAAAAGTTTATTAAAGAGGCCATCCTTAATGGACTGGCCGACGTCAACATCTTAAGGGATAGCCAGCACGGGTTTGTTGCGGGTAGGTCTTGCTTGACCAATCTCATTTCCTTCTATGACCAGGTGACCTATCACCTGGACAAGGGAGAAGAGATTGATGTCATATATCTTGACTTCAAAAAAGCCTTCGATCTGGTGTCCCATGATCGCCTCTTGGAGAAACTGGCCAATTGTCGCCTTGGGTCCTCCATGATCCGCTGGCTGGAAAATTGGCTCCGGGGTCGGACCCAGAGGGTAGTACTCGATGGAAGTCACTCATCGTGGTGTCCTGTGACCAGTGGGGTCCCCCAAGGCTCTGTCCTTGGACCCATACTGTTCAACATCTTCATTAATGATGTGGACACTGGAGTCAGAAGCGGACTGGCCAAGTTCGCCGATGACACCAAACTTTGGGGCAAAGCATCCACACCAGAGGACAGGCAGGTTATCCAGGCTGACCTGGACAGGCTCCGCAAGTGGGCGGACGAGAATCTGATGGTGTTCAACGCTGATAAATGCAAGGTTCTCCACCTTGGGAAAAAAACCCGCAGCATCCTTATAGGCTCAGCAGTGCTATGTCGGTTAGCACTATGGAAGAAAGAGACTTGGGGGTCATCGTTGAGCACAAGATGAACATGAGCCTGCAATGCGATGCGGCAGCTAGTAAAGCGACCAAAACTCTGGTTTGCATCCATAGATGCTTCTCAAGCAAATCCCGGGATGTCATTCTCCCCTTGTACTCAGCCTTGGTGAGGCTGCAGCTGGAGTACTGTGTCCAGTTTTGGGCTCCACAATTCAAAAAGGATGTGGAGAAGCTTGAGAGAGTCCAGAGAAGAGCCACGTGCATGATCAGAGGTCAGGGAAGCAGACCCTACGATGACAGGCTGAGAGCCCTGGGGCTCTTTAGCCTGAAAAAGCGCAGGCTCAGGGGTGATCTGATGGCCACCTACAAGTTTATCAGGGGTGACCACCAGCATCTGGGGGAACGTTTGTTCACCAGAGCGCCCCAAGGGATGACGAGGTCGAATGGTCACAAACTACTACAAGACCGTTTCAGGCTGGACATAAGGAAGAACTTCTTTACTGTCCGAGCCCCCAAGGTCTGGAACAGCCTGCCACCAGAGGTGGTTCAAGCGCCTTCATTGAACACCTTCAAGAGCAAACTGGATGCTTATCTTGCTGGGATCCTATGACCCCAGCTGACTTCCTGCCCTTTGGGCAGGGGGCTGGACTCGATGATCTTCCGAGGTCCCTTCCAGCCCTAATGTCTATGAAATCTAATCTATGAAATTTTTTATAAATCTATGAAATATCACAAAATTATGGACTGGAAGGGACCTCCAGGGGTCATCAAGTCCACCCCCCTAGCCAAGGAATGATTATCCCTATACAAATCCATAACCTAAACTCTCTTTTTAAAAGTACTATCAGCCCTGACTCCACACAAGACAATCACAGCCAACTCTGCCTCAGGGAAAGAAGAAGGGGAAGGACAACAACTAACATCCTGCTTCTATAAAAGGTTGTTAATATGTGCTCAAGAGATGACAGTTAAAGGCCATGCCCTTTACACTGGAAGGCAACTCTCCATCCACCTGGTCTATACCAGTCTAACCAGGGGTAAAATTCTTTCATAGTTTCATAGTTTCTAGGGTTGGAAGGGACCTGGGCAGATCATCAAGTCCGACCCCCTGCCATGGCAGGAAAGAGTACTGGGGTCAAACGACCCCAGCAAGA
>NW_005843285.1:88828-99914 GCF_000455745.1 Alligator sinensis
CTAGCCGCCTCCCCACACTGCCGAGCCATGTTCATCTTGGAGTCAATAATGACTCCAAGATCCTTTTCCACCTCCGTGCTGACAAGAGGGGAGTTCCCCAGCCTGTAGGTATGGTGCTGGTTGTTCCTCCCCAGGTGCATCACCTTGCACTTGTCTGTGTTGAACCCCATCCTGTTCTCCTCCGCCCATCCTTGTAACCTGTCAAGGTCCGACTGTAGCCTGTTGCTCCCTTCTATTGTGCCCACATCCCCCCACATCTTGCTGTCATCAGCAAATTTGAACACGGTGCTTTGCACCCCCTCATCCAAATCACTGATGAAGATGTTGAACAGGGCTGGCCCGAGGACCGAGCCCTGCGGGACCCCACTGCCCACGTCCTTCCAGGCCGAGAAGGACCCATCCACTACCACCCTCTGGGTGCGGCTCTCTAGCCAGTTGGTGACCCATTGGACTGTGTGGGTGTCTACGCCACAGTCCCCCAGTTTCCTAATGAGAGCGGGGTGAGAGACAGTGTTGAAAGCCTTCCGGAAGTCCAGGAAGACTATATCCACTGCTACCCCTGCATCCAATGATTTAGTGACCTGATCGTAGAAGGCCACCAGGTTGGTCTGACATGACCTACCGCTGATGAACCCGTGCTGGTTGCCCCTGAGCATGCATTTCCCTGCTGGCCCCTCCTGGATGTGTGCCAGAATAATTTTCTCGAACAGCTTGCTCAGGATTGAGGTAAGACTGACTGGCCTATAGTTTCCAGGGTCCTCCTTCCTCCCCTTTTTGAAGATGGGAACCACGTTGGCCCTCTTCCAGTCCTCCAGCACCTCTCCAGAGCACCACGAGTGCTCATAAAGCTGCGCCCTTTCCTGACCCCAGATACGGCACTTGATCTGGCCCTTACTGGAGGAGCCAGACCCTCTAGCCAGGAACCTCTGGTTTCAGTCCCAGAAGGAACATTGGCATGGTACAGCCCAACCACCAGCCCCAGTGTTGGATGCTGCCAATACCCTATGTCTCTTAGGAAGGCTTCAAAACACCCTGACATATGTAGAAGAAATGGAGGTAAGGGGCCAATCAACAAAGAGACAAGGAGAGGGCAACCAGTGTTTCCTTCCCTCTAATTCGGTAGATGTTATTAGTGACGTCTGTTTACGAAGAGAAACACACCAAATCTTTTTCTTTCTCGCTGGTCTTGCAAGCCTTGAAGATGAGGCCCCTCTCCCCCAGCACCAGTGACACCTACCTTCAGTGTCTAACTCAGGGATCTACGGCCCCTTGCCTGTAGGGAATTTGTGTCATGAATTCTGAGTCCAGGCCAGCCAATACGTGTGACCAGAAGGCTTTGGTAAGCTTCCCTGATCTGGTATCTCTTGGTTTTCTGGGCCATGACTCCAAATTCAGTTCCAATCCCAGACTCTGATTACAGCCTTGGCACTGTTTTCTGACTCCTGGATCCTGCCCCAGGCCTGTGTTGTGGACTCAGTTCCTGGATTTCTCTCAAGATCTGGTCTTTTAGCTCCAAAATGCTGACTCAGCCCCTGGGCCGTGCCTTCCCTTGGTGGACTAACCACTAAGCCACTTTCCCAGGCCCTTAAAATCCTGCCCTGAATAATTCCCCAGCTCCTTACCTTCACCACTTAGTTGAGTTCCCATCAGAACACATCATAAAGACCTCACACTCTGTGCTCAGAGACGAACCTTGGCTGTGTCCTGGGGTACATCCATGGCAGGGGTGTGCAGTGGTGAAGTTGCACCCCCTACCACATTGCTTCCTGCTCCACACAAACTTTTTTGTTTTGTTTTATGTCTTTGAATAGGAGATTGACATTTCACTATAATAACTATAGAATCCATCCATCACATTCCCCTTTCCATCCCCTACCATCCCCCCCCTCCACCCCACTCCCTCCTACCATCCTCCAACTATAGGACTCCATCCACCCCACTCCCCCTATCATCCCCAGAAAACCCTTCCATTCATCTCCCCATCCATTCACATAAGCCCCCTCCATTCATCCATCCCTCAACCCCATTATCCATCCATCCATCCATCCATCCATCCCCGCTTGTTCTATACATCCATCTATCCACCCACCCACCCATCCATTACAACTTGTCCCCACTATCTGTTCTCAAAGGCCCCCACCTCATTTTGAGCCACTTCCACCCAGATGAGTTTGCTTTGCTGACCCATGGGTCCATACGTAAGAGCAAAAGAATTGGCTGATTCCCAAAATGGTATGAATCAGCCTAGCTTTAATATAGTTACATGGCAAAAATGCCTGGCTGGTGCCCTGTCCTGGGATGTGGCTGGCTCCAAGGTGAGGCATCAGGGCTGGAAATACAGGGTCCTTTGCCTGGCACTGAAATATGGCTGGCTCTGGGGTGAGCATCAGGCCTGGGGATACAAGTGGGATATGGACTCTCTTTCCCAGCACTGGGATGTACCTTGCTATGGGGATAAAACTTGGCATCATTTCCCACCCCTCAGATGAAGCTGCCTCCGGGGATGGAGCAGACCAGCAGATGATGGTTCCACACAGTGATGTTTCCTGGCAAGCCGGCCAGGGAAGCTGCATGCTGAGGCAGTACCTCTCAGTGACAGGAGGCTGAAGATGATGCCCAGGGAGAGCAGGATGGTGGAGATCAGGGAGATGGCAGCTTGGTAGTAGAGGGGACCTAGTTGGGGACTTGGGGAGCAGTCCTCTGGATCCAGCTCAGGAGGGGGAGAGACTGGGATCAGCACCTCCACCCCGAAGGGAATCATAGAGTCCTACAGAAGTCAGGCTAGAAGGGACCTCCAGGGGTCACCTGTAGTCCAACCCCTTACCAGAGGAAGGATCAGCCCTGTCCAAACCACCCCAGACAAATCCATCATCTAACTAGTTCGTGAAATATCCATCAGCCCTGACACAGCATAAGACATAAAACCCCAGCCTATCACAGGGAAAGTAGGGGGCAGCAACAGTCGATGTCCTACTGCTGTGAAAGTTTCTTTATAAACACTCAAGAGATTATAGGTATAGGCCAGGCCACAACCAAAGGGGAAGGCAACTCCCCCACGATAGTCTGTATCAGTCTATCCAGGGGATATATTTCCTTCCTGATCGAAAAGGTTGCATTGGTCTGCCCCTGAGCATGGGGGCAGGAGACTCTGGATTTGTGTTAGATCCTGGCACTGGGAGAGGTGGGCAACTTTTCCAGAGAAAGAGTTAGTTTAAGGTTGTCATTTTGGAGGGAATGAGATGCATTTGCAAACTTAATTTTAATTGAGACAAAAAGACCAACCAAAAACCTGGGTTCTGGTTCAATTAAATAGTTACTTTAATGCATGTAGTGGGGTTTAAATTGTCCCTCTTGCAGGCAGACTGTAAAATCATCTGTTTGCAATGGTCTGATTTTGGGTCTGGGTTCAGGGGTGTGTGCATGTGTGTGTATGTGTGTATCTGTACTGGGTCTAGCAGACTCTGGATTAGTCTAGCTTTTGTTTCTGCCATCTAACCATGCATTTATTTTTTTGCCTCTGAGTACGTATAGCCTTTCTCTTTCATACTCTTCCCCAACAGTCACACACATGCTCTCTTTCTCTCCCTCTACCCTGCAGTCCCTAGCCAATGTCCTCCTCCATACACACTTCAGCAAAACCTCTGAGTTCTCTGCAGTCCACCCCACTGCCCAGCCCAGCCCCAGATCCCTGCGTGGCTCTCCCAGCACTGAGCCCCTGGCATCAGTGAGATCTCCCCTCTGGAGAACCCCAAGGTGTCAGCTGACTCCAGCAAGATAGGTGAATGCAGGGAGGCCTGTTTTCTGCCTTTGTGCAGAAAAGAACATGCAGGGGGCTTGCATCTAACCACTTTTCTCAGCTCCAGCCCATGACAGCAATATGAGTCAGCCCTGAGGGCAGTACTGGAGCCAGAAACACCACCTCGAATCAACCCGGGAGCTGTTCACTTCATACCAACAGCAGCCCACCGCTTACTGAGTATGACACATGAACAGGTGGGTCCAAGATTTTGAAAAAGGGGGGTTACATGGTATAGTGCTTTGTCACATATAACACAACACACATTTTTGTTTGATTTCCTGTGAAACCAGATGCTTTGCTATTGTGATGGGGTGGGGGAGGAATGGGAAAAAAAAAACCTATGTAACTACCAAAAGGTACAATGGTTTGCTAGATTATATATATAAAAATAATTAAAAACCACAGCAAACTAGGAAAAAAATAGTCAAAATAATCCAAAGATATTGGATCATTCATCCTGTAGAAATAGAAGATACATGTTACCAAAAATGGCTTAAGACAGCAACATTGTGGGAGGAAGGATAGTTTGATGAGTGTAAGTTCATGATGTTTGAAAAGGAGGCAGAGTTGTTCACACCTATGGAGTGGATAGAAACTAGCAGGGATCTGGGGTAGGATAATGAGCCATGAAGTCAATGGACTCCCTCAGTGCTCCCTGGGTGTAAATGCTGCTGCTCCTCCAAGGCATTTGATCTGAGTCCAGCAGAACTCAAAGCAGGGTGCAACTGCAGCACTGACCCCCCTTCTGGATCTGCCTGTGGACACACACACATGCCTGATTTAATCCTACTCACCGGTGTGGCTCTGGTTCATCTGTGTAACTCTCAGCATGGTGCCCTCTCCCAGCCCAATCTGCTCCTCATTACTTTGGACACAGCACAGGTAGGGGCCAGAGTCCCGCTCCTGCAGGGCTGAAAGCATCAATGTGGCCTCCCCGTGTTTGTGCTGCTCCAGGTTGGACATCTAGATCCGCCCCTTGTAGAACGGGTGGTGAGATTGCAGTGTTATCTCCCCAGCAGCCCCCCAGAACCAGGTCACTCTTGTTCTCGCCATGCTGTGGTTCTCAAAATGCATCTGAGGGTCACATTTTCTCCAGCTGTCACATTGAGAGATTTGGGATCCTGAGAGACTCCAAAATCTAGAAAATGACAGAGAAACAGCCAAAGTCACATCCCCAAAAGACATCATAACAACAAGGTAGGAGAACCTGGTGTTTCATGGGAGTCCACCCACAGCAATCTATTGTCCACAGTTAATTTTCCACCTCTCCTGATTGAATAACAGCTTCCCTCCTCCCCTTCCATCACCTTGATCCATCCATCCCACATCCATTTCTGTCCACCTCTCTTTTCCCCTTCCATTTCTACTTTCTTTGGCTCCTCAGAGAGAACCGTTTGTGTTTCTATCCCTCAGTTTCTCTGCTTGTCTTCCTCTGCATCGTGGCTTAGTAAACTGGAGAAGAGAAGGCACAGGATGATCCTGCCTTCAACACTGGACTGGACTGGATATGACTCTGTGAGGTCAGTCCCAGACCGACTTTCCTGTGATCCTGCAATACATTGCAGGACCTGTGTGGTATTGCAGGAAAGGAAAATGATTCTTCCTGTCTATTCAGCAATGGGAGGCCACCCCTAGAGTCCTGTGTTCAGTTTTGGACCCAATGCTGAAAGAAGGATGTGGAGAGATTGGAAAGAGTCCATCAGAGAGTAACAAAATGTTCCGGGGCCTGGGAAGTAAGGCTGATTGGGAAACAGTGAATGAATGAAGGTTATTTAAACTAGAGCAGAGAAAAGAAGACTGGGTGGGGATTGCATACCAGTCCTCCAAGTTCTTAAGGGTGATGCTGGAGGGAAGGCAATGGGATTTTCTCTGTGACATTGGAGACATGGTAGGAGCAACGGTTTCAAGC
The DNA here is from genome assembly GCF_000455745.1 of Alligator sinensis. Taxonomy (NCBI): domain Eukaryota; kingdom Metazoa; phylum Chordata; order Crocodylia; family Alligatoridae; genus Alligator; species Alligator sinensis. Next base: position 94,537 of record NW_005843285.1, read on the forward strand.
AACAGTAGGGGACATTTAGGCAGAAGGTGAGGAGCAAACCAGGGCAGCAGCAAACTTACCACTCTGCGGGCCGGGAGCGGTCTGAGGCCAAGTTGCAGTTAGCACTCCCCCCTTGTCGTATTGTGGGGCCACCCTCTCATCTGCAGCACGTCCCTCCGTCTCCAGATCTGCGCGGAGCTCGGATGGAAGCTCGCGACCCCTTAATCTAGACGCCAGCATAAAGGGGGCGAACCGGTCGATCGGCACCGGTTCTTCACTCTCCCGAGCACATCTTAGGCAACGGGCACACTCCCGGGTGAGGGTCGGGTTTACCTAACCCTTGAATTCTTTCCACACAGGAAAGGTACGAATGATCATCTTCCCTTTTGATAGGCCCTGATCTCCCAATAATCAACTTCTTTTCTTCTGCTAGTTCTGTGTTTGCTGTGGGAACATCTCATCCCTCTTCCCTGCTGTTTTTCACTATGCTGTGCCCAGCAACCTGAGGAAGAAAGTTTTGCATTCAAAAGCTTGTCTAATTTTATCCCAACCACATAGTTGGTGCAATAGAAGATGTCACCCTGTGAAATTCTTGCCCCCACAAATAAGACATGAACATTGTTTTTGGGAAGGCAGAATTAATAAAAACAGATTTCTCCAGTGTTATAGCTGCATACAACAGGGGTGTGCGGGCCGGGAGCGGTCTGAGGACTTCGGGGGCGCGCGGCGGGCTGTGGCCAGCAGCTCTGGCACGTGGGTCAGGGAATGCAGGCCGACGGACTAGAATTAGGCATGGACGTGTAGCGGTTGATTAAAGGTTATTTTACTTACATCGTAGATGGTCGCGGTGCAGGCAGGAAAAACTTGCTTGTGTTGCAGTTACAGACAGACACGTGGAGTTTGCTAGGCTCCACAACACGAACTCAAACAAGACCCGCAGAAAACTCGAGCATCTTGAAATAACTCGGACAGAGCTCTGGATACACACACTCACGAAGCTTGCTAGGCTCCGTGGAACAAGCGCGCAGGGAAGGGGTTCGTCAAGGGTACGTCGAGGGATCGTTCAGCGACGGGGAGAGGCTAGAGGCTGATCAGACCCCTATAGCCAGCTCTAAGGTACATGCGCTGGGTCCGATAGGCTCCGCAGCGTACCTAGAGTTCTCCTCAAGATGTTTACGGAGTCCTCCCTTGCGAGGTTCTCCTCCGGAGATCTCCCACTTGGGCGGAAACCACTGAAGCCTCTTATATGGCTAGCAGGCCAATCGCTAGCCGCCACGTGGGAATAATTTAGAACTGGCCAATAGTGGGGAACAAATTTGCATGCGGGTGGCGGGAATTCCTTTGCACCAGGGTTTTCTCTTTGCAACTGAGAAATGCACCCTGCAAAGAAAGCTCCTCGTGGCGGGAAATAATTTAGCAGTGCTGAAGCGCGCACACAAAATCACACCCTTGGGTTGTGACAACCACGTCTCTGGTTCCCGGTACTTATGTTCAGGACCAGAGCTTTGTGACACCCATCTTGGATTCCTGCACCAGCTTTGTTTGAGTAGTGGGGGAGAAACCACAGATTACTTAGTGAACTTCATAAGGAGAAGGACCAATCCAGCCCTCACAAGCACGCAGATTGGCTATCCTGGACTGAAGACAGTCTAGATTAGTGTGTTCATGCATTTCCATAGCTCAGCATGCTAGGAAGTCATGTGGGGAGAAACTGAATGGAGAGAAGGCAGTCTGTGGAGGACAGGAGGGAGAGACTTCTGCAGAGGCAGAGAGGATTGATGGATGAGCCCATGGGGAGAGAGGAACATACTGCCAAATGGGCAGATGGACACTACTACAGGAGAAGTGATGGAAGGAATCGGGTAGATCTAGAATGGGTTGGGAGACATGGGGATTGTGAGGAGTGGGGGGGAATGAACAGGTACTACAGAGGAAAAAATCTGGGGGGGTGGGTGGGTAGAAGGGAAGTTTGGGGATGGATGGAGGAATGGAAGTGGCTTGTGGGAAGGGAAGATGGATGAAATTGCTACAAAATCAAATTAGATGGTTTTAGCAGGGTAGGGAGATGAGGACAGTGCCATTGCTTAGCTGGCTGGATTAAGTAGACACCTAAGGGAGATGGGTAGATGAGGAGGAGTGGGAGGGATGGAGAACAAGAAGGGGAGATTCCAGGGAGGGAAGAGTGGGTGGCTGCTGGCAGGGAGAGGTGGGTGGCTTTAGGTGGACGGAGCTGGGTGTGGAGGCCAGCTGGGCAGTGGCTAATTTTTCCCAACCTACCTGCTCCCTGGGTGGAAATGAGAAGGGTGATGAGAAGAAGGACAAAACCTAGTGCTGGCAGCAACTCCATGCTCTCTGCTCTCTGAGCAGTTCTGCAGGGCCCTCAGCTTGGCCTCCTCCTTCCCCGGAAGCATCACTCTCCGGGGGCAAGTGAAAACTTTTGTGGTTGGTGTCTCTGCGCTCACCTCAGAAACATGTGAGAAATGTGGCTGGACAAGGAGGAGGGACTATGCATTCATGGGTATGAAGGGTTATTTACGTGATTGCAGAGTTGTGGGTATAGGTGGTAAGGCATCCAACAGCATCCTGCTTGTGCACATTCTCACCTATGTGTCCTGGCCCCCAGACCACCTTCAGCTGAGCAGGACTCACAAGTTAGAATAGTAGAGGATAGGTGGGGATGGATGCTTGGATGGACAGATGGGATATGTGGAAATACATGGATGGATGGGTGATGGATAGATGGATGGAGAATGTGGGGATGGATGCATGCATGCCAAGGGAAGTGTGCAGGAATGGCTGGGTGTTTGGAGCGTGTATACTGAGATGGATGGATTGATGGGTAGAGGGGTAGTTTCCCAGTCTGCACTACATAAATCCATGATCTCTGTCTCTGTCTCTGTATATAGAGCGCAAAATCACTCCAAGCAGCATCACCACAATGCAGTCAGCAGCCTTCATCTTATCCCAGCAACCCCTGCTCCCCCTTTGGTGGTTGGTTACCATGAGGTCATCCTGAGCACTTGTGCTATGTCTCCCTCATTGGCTGTGGACAATTGCAGGAGCACATAGGGCTCAGGAGCAGAGCTGGATCCAAGAAGGGTCTTTCCTGTCTCCTTCCTGGCTCTATTTCCCTTACACTCTGAGGCTTTTGCTTTCTGTGACATCCAGGACAAGCTACTTCTTGCAAACTGAGCTCAATTCTCTTGGAGCAACATTCAGAGAGCATGGAGCTGTGGGGAATCACAGTGATGGTCCTCTCTGTTCCCCTTCTTGGCTCAATCACAACAACTGGTGAGATGGGCTTGTATGTGTAGAGGAAAATGGATGAGAACCCAAGAATCCTGGTCCCACCTCTCCCTGCTGTAACCTGATACATCCCAGGGCACCTGTCCCAGGTGTGGAGGTAGAACCCAGGTATCTTGGGACTGAGCCATAAACCTCCCCCATCCCCCTCCACTCTAGATTACCTTGGAGAGACCCCAAGAGTCTGGGCTCTCAGCCTCCCCTACTTTAACCCCCCAAGACCCCGCTCCCCTCCCATCTTAGAACATAGAGCCCAGGCATCTGTGCTTCCAGTCCTCACTTCTCAGATGCCCGAGCCCCTGGGCTTTTCCAGGTCAGAGGATAGAACCCAGGTGTCCTAGCTCACAGCCCCTCTCCGCCACGCAACAAACTACTAGGCCCTACACCCCATCATTTCTCCTGAGATGAAAATTGAACAGACAGACAGAATGATTTTAGCCAGACATACTACAGAGGAATTGCCCAGAATGTATAGGCAGAGCTTGGAGGGAAGTATGGGGGTGGATGAAGAAAGGGAGGAATAGGTGCGTATGGATGGCTGAATGGCTGAATTGGTGGTTAGAGTTCAACATATGGGTGAATGAATGGGGTGTGTGGGGATGGATGGATGGATGGATGGATGGATGAACTGATTATGTGGAGATGACAGGAGAATGACATGGGCAAACATAGGACAAAGGATGACCTCAACAATATCTTGCTCCTCTCAGCCTTCACCTCATAGCTGGTGCGCTGGCCCAGCTACCCATGCCCCAAGTCTCTAACAGCTCTCTGTTCCCTGTATGGTCTCAAGGTGAAGATGCTTCCTGCCATGCTCACCACCAAAGCCAGAGTGAATGCCACCCAGACCTACACCTTTGAAGTCTCCAATGAGCCGATGCCATGGGCGATCTGGGCCCAGACTGCCAACAAAGCCTTTATAATAGACCACACCCAGCCATTGTACCATGAACACGTGGCTGTCTCCTACCTGACAATTTAGGATCCATGGTGACAATGACCCTCTTGGAGCTGATGAAGCAGGACTCAGGGTTTTTGAATGAACTGCATGGAAAAGTGGTGGTCTCTCCATCACTGGAGGTGTTCAAGGAGAGGTTGGATGGTTACTTGTTGGAGATGATCTCTAGGCCTAGCTATGTCTATCTTCCATGACGCAGACTTTCCAGGCTTCTGACATCTGCTACTTGCCTTCTTCTCCTGTCTCTGTTACATGTGTCAGGGTGTTTTTAAGCTTTTCTTGGAGGAATTGGGTGTTGGCTGCAGCCAAGCCTGTGGGTCATGACTGGGCTGTGCCAATGCTTCCTCTGGGAGCACAGCCATAGGGACATGGATAGAAGGTGTTGCTGTCTCTCTGGGACCAGATTGATGCCATATGTGGAATCGGTAATGAATTATACCTCATTTGGCCAGGGATGACCCTGCCTCTGGCAGGGAATTGAAGGAGACGTGACCTCTGGAGATCCCTTCCAACCCCACTTCTCTAGGATTTTATGATTTCCTTCCAGGCAAGGCTAATCCCAGTCTCTCCCACTCCTTCAGAGCTGGTTTAAGAGGACAGATTTCTATGTCCCAACTTAGGTCCCCTCTGCTACTGTGCTGTCATCTCCCTGTCCTTAACCATCCTGCTCTCCATGGGCATCATCTTCAGCCTCCTGCCACTGAGAGGTACCAACTCATCATGTAGTTTCCCTGCCTAGCTTACCATGATTTGTCAGGTAACATAACCAGCTGGAACAATCATCACCTGCTCTGCTCCACCCCAGAGGTGGCTGCATCTCGGGGTTGGGCAAGAGCACCCTGTGTAAGTCAAGAACAAGGAAGATCCAAATGCTAGAAAAGGGAGTCCATATCCCCACTGTATTCCCAAACATTATGTCCATCCCTGTGTCTGGTACATCCCTGAGCTGGGCAGGTGGCTTTTGTCCACAGCCCTGATGCCATATTCCAGATCCATCCATATTGCAGGCAAGGGACTCTCTATTCCCAGCCCTGATGCCTCAGCCCAGAGCCAGTCACATCCCAATACAGGGCATGAGCCAAACATATTGCCCTTCTCGACTACATTAAAACCAAACTGATTAACACCATTTTGGGAT
>NW_005843285.1:99924-113143 GCF_000455745.1 Alligator sinensis
TGTATGGATCAAAGTATCTGCAAAGCATCTGCATCTTGATGGAAAGGTGTGGTAACCAGGTGGGGGCCTATGACAGATGGAGAGGGCAGGTGTGGCTGGTTGCAGGTGGCGTATGGGGTCAGATAGATGGATGGAGTACGTGTGAATAGATGGGCAGATGAATGGAGTCATAGAGACCCAGTGGGGTCCCATGCCCCAAATAGGTGACTGGAGGCCTGGAGAGGCCATGTACACCTAGGCCTAGAGAAAGCACAGGCCAGCCTGGGAAGATGGGTGTAACAGGGGCTCAAGAGGGGAGCCCTGTTACTGAGATATTTTCGGGCATGGATGACCTTAGAATGTACCCCACCAGCTGAAGGGAGTTACACACCAGGAGGTCAAGGTGATTAGCCCACCACGGCCTGTATAAATCCAGTGGCGGGGCAGACGCACTTTGCCTTTGGGCACTGGAGGATGGACGAGGGACTACTGGAACCCCAGAAGGGGGAGAACGAGCAGCCTGACCTGGGATCCAGAAGGGTGCCGGGACCATGGGACTCAGGATGACATGGCAGGTCAGCCGCAAGGCAGGCTACTTTCCTGGGATCCACAGCTGCGCCAATGAGTGCAGGGAAGAACCGAGGCACTGAGGTCTCTCTTAGCACAGGCCGGGCCCTTCAGGTTCCAGCTGGACGTTGTCACACTGGGTGGCTAACCCAAGCATCCTCCATGCTCCCTGGCTTCCAAGGCTTGGGCCCGTGAGACGCCCTGCACACTGTGGGACCTGGCCACTTGCTGGGAGATGGGGCCTGAGCCACCCCACTGCAGCCTCCAAGGCCCTGCTGGGGTTGCAGGCTCAAGCTGCTGCTTGTGGCTCCCAAAGCCTGGGCTCCATCCACTGAACGGTGCACCATGATAGGCCTGAGCAGTCACACACCACTCCCAAGTCCGGGTCTCTGTGCAGTGTCCCTGCACATCGTCAACAGCCCGAGCGGTCTCACACCACTCTCAAGGCTGCTCCTCCAGTTGCAGCTTCAGGAGTCTTGGACTTATTGCCCGCTGAGGGAGACCTCCACAGCTTTTCTTGACTCCACTCTTCTCGAGTCCCTCGGTGCATCTGCCCCTCCTGCTGGGCACGCAGCCCCTTTTATATGCTCCAGGCTCCGCCCCGAAGTCTTCCAGACCTGACAGTTTATAGTCTTCAATCAGGTCCGGGAAGGTCTTCTCCCCCTCCCCTCTGGAAAGGGGCGTGACTTTATTTCGCCTGCTTCCTCCTGATTGGTGAATGGGCTCCACCAATTAAAACAGCATGATCTCAAGCCTGGGACTCAAACCAAGCTTTGAAAGGTGAGCCTGCTACAGCAGGATCAGTCCTATCCAATTATCCTATACAAATCCATTATGTAAACTCCTCATAAAATGACCAGCAACCCTGACACCACACCAGATATCACACCCAGTCCTGTCACAGGGAAAGCAGGGGAAGGACAGCAGCCAACATCCTGCTTCTATATGATTGTTAATATATACTCAAGAGCATGGGGAAGTGTGATGGCGTGGAACATCATAGAATCAAAGAAAATTGGGATTGGAAGAGACCTCAGGAGTTCATCTAGTCCAACCCCCTGTTCAAAGAAATGCCATCCCTGAATGGATCATTCCAGCCAAGGGTTTGTCTACCTGAGTCTACAAAACCTCTAAGGATGGAAATTCATCTCATAGAATAAAACTAGACATGTAGGGGGTAAGTTGAACATGACCAAAAGGAAGTTGTTCTCCATCAAACTAGGTTTGGGGAGTGGAGACCAAAGCCCTGAGGTAGGGTGGGAAGTGGATGACCTGGAGGAAGTGCAAAAAGGAAGGGGAACAGGAGAAGCCTTCTCATTCTTCCTGAGAAAGTAGGGCAATCAGCTAGTTACCTCAACTGTCTGTACACAAATGCAGAGAACATGAGAAACAAACAGGAAGAAGTGGAAGTCCTCGCACAATCAAGGACCTGTGAAGTGACTAGAATTAGAGACTTGGTGGGATAGCTCACATGACTGGAGCACTGCCATGGATGAGTATAAACTGTTCAGGAAAGAGGCAGGGGAGAAGAAGAGGAGGAGTTTATCTATACATAAAAGGACTGTGTTATTGCTAAGAGCTCCAGTAAGAAACTGGAGATAGTCCTGTTGAAAGTCTCAGCCATTCTTTAGGAGCGTGTGCCAGGTGTGTGTGTGTGTGTGTGGACATCCGGCAGCTTCCAGTATAACCAGAGCCCCACACCAGTCATCGGAGAGTTGACACACTGGGGAGAGCTGACACACCAGAGAAAATTGTCATGCTGTAGACTGTGGATGCCATCAGAGAGGCGTGGGACCTTGTAAAGGTGAAATCTGAGTTGTGTATTATGCCCTTGGCATCAGGGCATTAAATGGGCAGCTTCCTGCCTACAAACAACTATTTAAAATACAACACAGGTGTGGCAGGTGAGAAAGGTGGGTGGGCCCATCCACTAGACGGGTGGATGGGCTGACACTGTGGCTGGCCTTGGGACGGCCCCCTGTCACAAGGTCCCTTCCAGGCCCAATTCTTTATGACCCCTAACACACCAGAGAGAGCTGGCATGCTAGGGAGAGCCAGAAAGATAGAAAGGATCAGCAAGCCCAAGACAGCCAACACACCAACACACTGGGGAGAGCCAGCAGCACAGTGAGAGCAATGAGAGCAAGAAAATCCTGCACATCAGGGAGAGTTTGTAAAGTGGGAAATGCTGGTCTGGCAATGAGAGCTGTTTTACCAGAGAGAGCCAACCATGCAGAAGGAGCCAGAGGAGACTGCTGGTGTCTGGACACAGGGAGTGTCTGGCATCAGGGGCCTAGGAGGGGGACCCCAGGACAGTGATCCACAGCAGTACACGGCCTGGGAGAAGAGATAGAACCACAGGACGCTGACTGAAGTTACAAGGGTCAAGGACACATAACTCTGAGTTCAGGAATGTTTCAGTTCTGCATACTTTATGTTCTTCACTCTTGTTTACCATTGATCCTATTGAACTGTGTGGAGATCAGACTGATCTCGTGTAAGTCATGTCCCAAGGTCCTTGGACAGACCTGACCATTTGTTAGGCATTAGAAAACTTGGCTCTGTGCTCAGAGATGAACTTTGGCTGTGTCCCAGGGTGCATCCATGACAGGGATGTGCAGTGGTGAAGGTGCACCCCACCCCCACCCCATTGATTCCTGCTCCACACAAACTTGAAAACCAAATGCCTGGGAGTGCAGCATTTCTACTCAGGCAGTGCTTCATGGTTCATTCTCATCTTCCTGATTCCTGATAATCTCCTACCACTCAATTGGAATGAACAACCCTCTCCCCTTTAGAATGGTCTTGATCGTCCATTTTTCAATCCTTCCTTCTACAATCTTGCTGTCTTACGCATTCCTGGTCATGACTCTCTTCTCATTGACAGCCCCGCAGACAGCAGTGGTCTTATAAAGTAGGTGTAGAAATGACCAACAATGAAGTATTGGTAGCACTGTCAAGATGATGAAGAAGGTGGGATTTTGTTTTATGTATTTGAATAAGAGATTGACGTTTCACTATAATAACTATAGGAATCCATCCATCACATTCCCCTTTGCATCCCTCCTACCATCCCCCTCTCCACCCCACTCCCTCCTACCATCCTCCAACTATAGGACTCCATCCACCCCACTCCCCCTATCATCCCCAGAAAACCCTTTCATTTATCTCTCCATCCATTCACATAAGCCCCCTCCATCCATCCATCCCTCAGCCCCATTATCCATCCACCCATCCCCGCTTGTCCTATCCATCCATCCATCCATCCATCAATCCATCCATCCATCTGTTACAACTTGTCCCCAAAATCTGTCCTCAAAGGCCCCCACCTCATTTTGAGCCACTTCCACCCAGATGAGTTTGCTTTGCTGACCCATGGGTCCATACGTAAGAGCAAAAGAATTGGCTGATTCCCAAAATGGTATGAATCAGCCTAGCTTTAATATAGTTACATGGCAAAAATGCCTGGCTGGTGCCCTGTCCTGGGATGTGGCTGGCTCCAAGGTGAGGCATCAGGGCTGGAAATACAGGGTCCTTTGCCTGGCACTGAAATATGGCTGGCTCTGGGGGGGGCATCAGGCCCGGGGATACAAGTGGGATATGGACTCTCTTTCCCAGCACTGGGATGTACCTTGTTATGGGGTAAAACGTGGCACCATTTCCCACCCCTCAGATAAAGCTGCCTCCGGGGATGGAGCAGAACAGCAGATGATGGTTCCACACAGTGATGTTACCTGGCAAGCCGGGCAGGGAAGCTGCATGCTGAGGCAGTACCTCTCAGTGACAGGAAGATGATGCCCAGGGAGAGCAGGATGCCCTGAAGATCAGGGAGATGGCAGCCTGGTAGGAGAGGGGACGTAGTTTGGGACATGGGGAGCAGTCCTCTGGAGCCAGCTCAGGAGGGGAAGAGACTGGGATCAACACCTCCACCCCGAGGGGAATCATAGAGTCCTAGAGAAGTCAGGCTGGAAGGGACCTCCAGGGGTCACCTGTAGTCCAACCCCTTACCGGAGGAAGGATCAGCCCTGTCCAAACCACCCCAGACAAATTCATCATCTATCTTGTTCATTAAACATCGGTCAACCCTGACACAACACAGGCTGGGGTTTTATATCTTATCACAGGGAAAACAGGGGGCAACAGCAGCCAGTGTCCTACTGCTGTGAAAGTTTCTTTATAAACACTCAAGAAACATTAGGCAGAGGCCAGGCCCCAATCACAGAGGATGGCAAACCCCTACCATAGTCTGTATCAGTCTATCCAGGGGATGTATTTCCTTCCTGATCAAAAAGGTTGCATTGGTCTGCCCCTGAGCAGAGGGGCAGGAGACTCTGGATTTGTGTTAGGTCCTGGCACTGGGAGAGGTGGGCAACTTTTTCAGAGAAAGAGATAGTTTAAGGTAGTAATTTTGGAGGTCATGAGATGCATTTGCAAATTTAATTTTAATTCAGCCAATTAAATTTTAGTGGGGGGGGAGGAGGGCAGTGGTTTCTACCTGGGAACCCTTGAGCCCTACAGCAGAGTTTCATGTGGTTAAGAACCATAGGGAAGGAGATATATGGATATCTGATGCTATTTCACCAAAGCAGCCTTCCAATCAAATATGCTACTTCAGCTCGATTTAAATAGTGCTTAAAATTCATTGGAAAAAACTGAAAATGACTAAAGACAAACCAAAAACCTGGGTTCTGGTTCAATTAAATAGTTACTTTAACCCGTGTAATGGGGTTTAAATTGCCCCTCTTGCAGACAGGCTATAATTTCATGTTTGCAATGGTCTGATTTTGGGTCTGGGTTTAAGGGGGTGTGAGTGTGTGTGTGTATCTGTACTCAGTCCAGTGGACTCTGGATTAGTCTAGCTTTTGTTTCTGCCATCTAACCATGCATTTATTTTTTTGCCTCTGAGTACTTATAGACTTTGTTTCATACCCTTCCCCGACACCCACATGTATACTCTCTTTCTCTCCCTCTCCCCTGCAGGCCCCAACCAATGTCCTCCTCCATACACACTTCAGTAAAACCTCTGAGTTCTCTGCAGTCCACCCCACTGCCCAGCCCAGCCCCAGATCCCTGCGCGGCTCTCCCAGCACTGAGCCCCTGGCATCAGTGAGATCTCCCCTCTGGAGAACCCCAACATTTCAGCTGACTCCAGCAAGATAGGTGAATGCAGGGAGGCCTGTTTTCTGCCTTTGTGCAAAAAAGAACATGCAGGGGGCTTGCATCTAACCACTTTTCTCAGCTCCAGCCCATGACAGCGATATGAGTCAGCCCTGAGGGCAGTACTGGAGCCAGAAACACTACCTCAGACCAACCCAGGAGCTGTTCACTTCAAACCCAACAGCAGCCAACCGCAGACTAAGTATGAAAAAGAGGGGTTAGACGGTGTAGTGCTTTGTCACATATAACACAACACATATTTTTGTTTGAGTTCATGTGAAACAGGATGCTTTGCTATTGTGATGGGGGGAGGAATGGGGTAGCACTATATTATTCACTTGAAGATCGAAGGAAAAAAAAAACCCTATCTAACTGCCAAAAGGTACAATGGTTTGCTAGATTATAGATAAAAAAAAAATTTTAAACCACAGCAAACTAGACAAAAAATAGTCAAAATAATCCAAAGATATTGGGTCATTCATCCTGTAGTCATTCCAGATAAATGCATATCTCTTACTCAGATTCATAAGACAACATCTAGCCTTCTTGAGTATTTTGACAGTGTCTCCAATACTTGACAGTCAGTCATTTGTACACCTGAGTTCATAGGAGCACCCCAAGTGATATTTTTTAGATACGGCTAAAGAAAAAAGGCTGCAGAACTGTGGACTAGAAATGCGACATTGACAGGAATGGCTGAGAGACAGCAGCTTTGCAAAAGGAAGGATAGCTTCAAGAGTGGAAGATCAAGACGGAGAGGTAGTTTGAAGGCTGCCATTTTGGAGGCCATGAGACACATTTACAAATCTAGTTTTAATTCAGCAACTTAAATTTCTAGTGGAGGGGTGGTTTCTACTTGAGACCTCTTGAGCCCTAGTGAAGTCATGTGGGGTTAAGACCCCCAGGGAAGGAGATCACTGGAATTACATTGCCATCTTTCCAAAGCAGCCTTCTAATCAAATGGGCTCATTCAGCATGATTTAAACAGTGTGTAAAATTATTTAGAAAAAACTAAAATGCCTAAAACAAGCCAAACAAAATTCTGGGTTTTGGTTCAATTAAATATTTTCTTTTTCCTAGTGTGGTGAGGTGTATATTGCCCCTCTTTGAGTCAAGCTATAAAGCCAAATATAGCACAGGGGTGTGTGTGTGTGTGTGTGTGTATCAGTATTGAGTCCATGTATCTCTGAGTAAGGCTTGCTTTGGGCTCTGGTCTCTAGGTGTGCATTTGTTTCTTGCCTCTCTGAGTTCTTCTATCTTTTCTGGTTCACACTCTCCCCCACACCCACACATAACTGGCTCTTTCTCTCCCTCTCTACCCTGCACCCCCAGCCAATGCCCTCCTCCATACACACTTCAGCAAAACCTCTGAGTTCTCTCCTGCCCGCCCCAGAGCTGAGCCCAGCTCCAGATCCCTGCTCTGGCTCTGTCGGAAGTGTGTCCCTGGGGTGGGGGAGATCTCCCCTCTGGAGAGCCCTAGGTTTCCATCTAACACTGGCAAGATAGCAAGTGCAGGGGTCGTGCATCTAACCTCCTTAGTCAGCTCCTGGCAGTGCCCATACATGATACAGCCTTTAGAGCAACATGCCAGCTGGAAACTACCTCAAACCAACCATGGACCTGTCAAGTTCGAACCAGACAACAGCCCCCCCATCCCTCCAGCCGCATGAGTATGACGCATGCATTGTTGGGTCTAGCATTTTGAAACGGAGGCGTGTAAATGGTGTAATACATCATCACACCACATATTCTGTTCCAGTTCAAGAGAAACTGGATGCTTTGCTGTTATGCTGGGTGCAGGGGAGAAGGGTGCAGAGGGGAGTAGCGCTATATTATTCAGCTGAAGATCAAAGCAAAAAAAAAAAAAAAAGTGACTACTGAATGGTGCACTAGTAATTATTCAGCTGAAGATCAAAGCAAAGAAAAAAAAGTGACTACTGAATGGTGCACTAGTGTGCTAGATTATTCAGATTCAAAAACCAAAATCTAGCCTTCTTGAGTGTCTTGACACCCTCTGATGCCTCGCTATCGTATGAGTCATTTCTATATCTGAGTTCATACAACCACCCGCAATGAAGATATCTAGCTAGAGCTAAAAAAAACCCAGACTGCTCACCTGAGAAACAGAAGATACATATTGCCAAAAATGGTTTAAGAAAGCAACATTGTGGGAGGAAGGATAGTTTGATGAGTGTAAGTTCATGATGTTTCAAAATGAGACAGTTGTTCACACCTATGGAGTGGGTAGAAACTAGCAGGAATCTGGGGTAGGATAATGAGCCATGAAGTCAATGGACTCCCTCATTGATCCCTGGGTGTAAATGCTGCTGCTCCTCCAAGGCATTTGATCTGAGTCCAGCAGAACTCAAAGCAGGGTGCAACTGCAGCACTGACCCCCCTTCTGGATCTGCCTGTGGACACACACATATGCCTGATTTAATCCCACTCACTGGTCTGGCTCTGGTTCATCCATTTAAATCTCAGCACGGTGCCCTCTCCCAGCCCAATCTTCCCATCATTTATTTGGACACAGCACTGGTAGAGGCCAGAGTCCTGCTCCTGCAGGGCTGAAAGCATCAATGTGGCCTCCCCGTGTTTTTGCTGCTCCATGTTGGACGTCTGGATCAGCCCCTTGTAGAACGGGTGGTGAGATTGCAGTGTTACGACCCCAGCAGCCCCCCAGAACCAGGTCACTCTTGTTCTCGCCATGCTGTGGTTCTCAAAATGCATCTGAGGGTCACACTTTCTTCAGCTGTCACATTGAGAGATTTGGGATCCTGAGAGACTCTGAAATCTTCTAGGAAATGAGAGAGACACAGCCAAAGTCACATCCCCAAAAGAACTCATAACAACAAGGTAGGTGAAGTTTGGTGTTTGATAGGAGTCTCTGCCACAGCAATTTGCTGTCCACAGTTAATTGCCCACCTCCCATGATTGAACAACAGTTCCCCCCTTCCCCTTCCATCACCTTGATCCACCTATCCTACATCCATTTCTCCCCACCTCTCTTTTCCCCTTCCATTTCTAGTTTCTTTGGCTCCTCAGAGAGAACTGTCTGTTTTTCTATCCCTCAAATTATCTGTCTGTCTTCCTTTGCATCACGGCTTAGTGAACTGGAGAAGAGAAGGCTCAGGATGATCCTGTCTTCAATAGTGGACTGTACTGGATGTGACTCTGTGAGGTCAGTCCCAACCCAACTTTCCTATGATCCTGCACTACACTGCAGGACCTGTGTGGTATTGCAGTAAAGGAAAATGATTCTTCCTGTCTATTCAGCAATGGGAGGCCACCCCTAGAGTCCTGTGTTCAGTTTTGGACCCAATGCTGAAAGAAGGATGTGGAGAGATTGGAAAGAGTCCATCAGAGAGTGACAAAATGATCTGGGGCCTGGGAAGGCTGATTAGGAAAGGCTGAAAGAATGAGGGTTATTTAATCTGGAGCAGAGAAGAGAAGATGGAGGGGGGATTGCATACCAGTCTACCAATCTCTGAAGGGTGATGCTGGGGGGATGGCGATAGGATTTTCTCTGTGGCCATAGGAGACATAAGAGCAATGCTCTCAAGCTGAAGTAGGGAAATTTAGGCTGAAGGTGAGGAGCAAACCAGGGAAGCAGCAAACTTACCTCTTCTCTGGTTCCAGGTACTTATGTTTATGGCCAGAGATTTGTGACACCCATCTTGGATTCCTGCACCAGCTTTGTTTGAGTGGAGGAGGAGAAACCACAGGTTAATTAGTGAACTCCATGAGGAGAAGGGCCAATCCAGCCCTCACAGGCACCCAGATGGGCCATTCTGGACTGAAAGACAGTCTAGATTAGTGTGTTCATGCATTTCCATTGCTCAGCATGCTAGAGAGTCATGTAGGGAGAAACTGAATGGAGAGAAGGCAATCTGTGGAGGATGGGAGGGAGAGACATCTGCAGAGGCAGAGAGGATTGATGGATGAGCCCATGGGGAGAGAGGAACATACTGCCAAATGGGCAGATGGACACTACTACAGCATAAGAAATGGAACGAATCAGGTAGATCTAGAATGGCTTGGGAGACATGCGGGGGGTTGGGGGGGGATGAACAGGTACTACAGAGGAAACAATGGAAGCGGCAGGGGGGAAGGGAAGATGGATGAAATTGCTATAGAATCAAATTAGATGGTTTTAGCAGGGTAGGGAGATGAGGACAGTGCCATTGCTTAGCTGGCTGGATTAAGTAGACACCTAAGGGAGATGGGTAGATGAGGAGGAGTGGGAGGGATGGAGAACAAGAAGGGGAGATTCCAGGGAGGGAAGAGTGGGTGGCTGCTGGCAGGGAGAGGTGGGTGGCTTTAGGTGGACGGAGCTGGGTGTGGAGGCCAGCTGGGCAGTGGCTAATTTTTCCCAACCTACCTGCTCCCTGGGTGGAAATGAGAAGGGTGATGAGAAGAAGGACAAAACCCAGTGCTGGCAGCAACTCCATGCTCTCTGCTCTCTGAGCAGTTCTGCAGGGCCCTCAGCTTGGCCTCCTCCTTCCCCGGAAGCATCACTCTCCGGGGGCAAGTGAAAACTTTTGTGGTTGGTGTCTCTGCGCTCACCTCAGAAACATGTGAGAAATGTGGCTGGACAAGGAGGAGGGACTATGCATTCATGGGTATGAAGGGTTATTTACGTGATTGCAGAGTTGTGGGTATAGGTGGTAAGGCATCCAACAGCATCCTGCTTGTGCACATTCTCACCTATGTGTCTTGGCCCCCAGACCACCTTCAGCTGAGCAGGACTCACAAGTTAGAATAGTAGAGGATAGGTGGGGATGGATGCTTGGATGGACAGATGGGATATGTGGAAATACATGGATGGATGGGTGATGGATAGATGGATGGAGAATGTGGGGATGGATGCATGCATGCCAAGGGAAGTGTGCAGGAATGGCTGGGTGTTTGGAGCGTGTATACTGAGATGGATGGATTGATGGGTAGAGGGGTAGTTTCCCAGTCTGCACTACATAAATCCATGATCTCTGTCTCTGTCTCTGTATATAGAGCGCAAAATCACTCCAAGCAGCATCACCACAATGCAGTCAGCAGCCTTCATCTTATCCCAGCAACCCCTGCTCCCCCTTTGGTGGTTGGTTACCATGAGGTCATCCTGAGCACTTGTGCTATGTCTCCCTCATTGGCTGTGGACAATTGCAGGAGCACATCTTCCCTGCTCTCACCATTGACCACAGGACTTCCTGTCTCCTTCCTGGCTCTATTTCCCTTACACTCTGAGGCTTTTGCTTTCTGTGACATCCAGGACAAGCTACTTCTTGCAAACTGAGCTCAATTCTCTTGGAGCAACATTCAGAGAGCATGGAGCTGTGGGGGATCACAGTGATGGTCCTCTCTGTTCCCCTTCTTGGCTCAATCACAACAACTGGTGAGATGGGCTTGTATGTGTAGAGGAAAATGGATGAGAACCCAAGAATCCTGGTCCCACCTCTCCCTGCTGTAACCTGATACATCCCAGGGCACCTGTCCCAGGTGTGGAGGTAGAACCCAGGTATCTTGGGACTGAGCCATAAACCTCCCCCATCCCCCTCCACTCTAGATTACCTTGGAGAGACCCCAAGAGTCTGGGCTCTCAGCCTCCCCTACTTTAACCCCCCAAGACCCCGCTCCCCTCCCATCTTAGAACATAGAGCCCAGGCATCTGTGCTTCCAGTCCTCACTTCTCAGATGCCCGAGCCCCTGGGCTTTTCCAGGTCAGAGGATAGAACCCAGGTGTCCTAGCTCACAGCCCCTCTCCGCCACGCAACAAACTACTAGGCCCTACACCCCATCATTTCTCCTGAGATGAAAATTGAACAGACAGACAGAATGATTTTAGCCAGACATACTACAGAGGAATTGCCCAGAATGTATAGGCAGAGCTTGGAGGGAAGTATGGGGGTGGATGAAGAAAGGGAGGAATAGGTGCGTATGGATGGCTGAATGGCTGAATTGGTGGTTAGAGTTCAACATATGGGTGAATGAATGGGGTGTGTGGGGATGGATGGATGGATGGATGGATGGATGGATGAACTGATTATGTGGAGATGACAGGAGAATGACATGGGCAAACATAGGACAAAGGATGACCTCAACAATATCTTGCTCCTCTCAGCCTTCACCTCATAGCTGGTGCGCTGGCCCAGCTACCCATGCCCCAAGTCTCTAACAGCTCTCTGTTCCCTGTATGGTCTCAAGGTGAAGATGCTTCCTGCCATGCTCACCACCAAAGCCAGAGTGAATGCCACCCAGACCTACACCTTTGAAGTCTCCAATGAGCCGATGCCATGGGCGATCTGGGCCCAGACTGCCAACAAAGCCTTTATAATAGACCACACCCAGCCATTGTACCATGAACACGTGGCTGTCTCCTACCTGACAATTTAGGATCCATGGTGACAATGACCCTCTTGGAGCTGATGAAGCAGGACTCAGGGTTTTTGAATGAACTGCATGGAAAAGTGGTGGTCTCTCCATCACTGGAGGTGTTCAAGGAGAGGTTGGATGGTTACTTGTTGGAGATGATCTCTAGGCCTAGCTATGTCTATCTTCCATGACGCAGACTTTCCAGGCTTCTGACATCTGCTACTTGCCTTCTTCTCCTGTCTCTGTTACATGTGTCAGGGTGTTTTTAAGCTTTTCTTGGAGGAATTGGGTGTTGACTGCAGCCAAGCCTGTGGGTCATGACTGGGCTGTGCCAATGCTTCCTCTGGGAGCACAGCCATAGGGACATGGATAGAAGGTGTTGCTGTCTCTCTGGGACCAGATTGATGCCATATGTGGAATCGGTAATGAATTATACCTCATTTGGCCAGGGATGACCCTGCCTCTGGCAGGGAATTGAAGGAGACGTGACCTCTGGAGATCCCTTCCAACCCCACTTCTCTAGGATTTTATGATTTCCTTCCAGGCAAGGCTAATCCCAGTCTCTCCCACTCCTTCAGAGCTGGTTTAAGAGGACAGATTTCTATGTCCCAACTTAGGTCCCCTCTGCTACTGTGCTGTCATCTCCCTGTCCTTAACCATCCTGCTCTCCATGGGCATCATCTTCAGCCTCCTGCCACTGAGAGGTACCAACTCATCATGTAGTTTCCCTGCCTAGCTTACCATGATTTGTCAGGTAACATAACCAGCTGGAACAATCATCACCTGCTCTGCTCCACCCCAGAGGTGGCTGCATCTCGGGGTTGGGCAAGAGCACCCTGTGTAAGTCAAGAACAAGGAAGATCCAAATGCTAGAAAAGGGAGTCCATATCCCCACTGTATTCCCAAACATTATGTCCATCCCTGTGTCTGGTACATCCCTGAGCTGGGCAGGTGGCTTTTGTCCACAGCCCTGATGCCATATTCCAGATCCATCCATATTGCAGGCAAGGGACTCTCTATTCCCAGCCCTGATGCCTCAGCCCAGAGCCAGTCACATCCCAATACAGGGCATGAGCCAAACATATTGCCCTTCTCGACTACATTAAAACCAAACTGATTAACACCATTTGGGGATCTAGGCCACTCTTTC